>NC_090197.1:7290044-7538420 GCF_033026475.1 Channa argus
GAAAATGTTTAGAAAGACTAAGATCCATGAAGCATCTTAAATATTGTATCATACAAGCACGACTTGCTTTGGCTTCACCAAGTTCCAGTCTTTGAAAAGAACACCATTAATGCACTTGTTGGGATAATTAAACAATGAACAGCAACAACAATAATATGATGTACACAGATAAAATCATGTTTCTAATCTGTGAAACTGTGTTAATTATAAACCAACTCATTTAATGCAAAAACTAATTATAATATTTACATCACATTTACACTACTTTTAAAATTACTTGTATAATTGCTCTGAATTATATCTGTGCCGTAGATGTGAGATAGATTAGATTAGATAGATTATCGATTTGCCACATCTCAAAGCCAAAATTGTGGCATAAACAGACAAATAACCCAATCCTGTCCTTACAGTGGGGCAGCTAGCTCAGTTGGTAAAGCAGTCGTCCACGGGGTCAGTGGTTCAATCTCCGGTCCTGGCTGTATGTCAAAGTGTCTCTGGGCAAGACACTGAACCCCTTAACAGCCCATTCCCCTCCCCAGCTGTGCAGTGCTGGTCCAAGCCCGGTAGAAATTGTTGAGGGTTGCGTCAGGAAGAGCATCCAGCGTAAAAACTGTGCCAAATCAACATGCAGACAATGATCCGCTGTGGCGACCCTGAACTCACAGGATAAACCGAAAGGACAAAAAAAAAAAAAATGTGTGCTTGCAAGTGTTCTGTTGTGCATGGTGTACGTGTTGGCTGGCACCGTGAGGGAAAGTGCTGGGTATAGGAGTGACGATCACGGTGTCCGGCCAAAAAAAATTATTATTATTAATAATTATTATTATTAAATTATTAAAGCAAGCTCAGCTGTAAAAAGGCAAGACCTGTCTGATCTCTGCTTCTCTAAACCTCTAAACAGCTGGGCTCTAGCATTAGCGTTAGCTTATCCTTAGCTTCACCACCTCTCACAGTTAACTTGGGTCGTGGGTCGCTACAATACGTTAATACAATGTCCCTTATACTGACAAATAAAGCAAAAGACGTGTTTCTGTGCCGCCTTTCAGAAATAAGAACACTGAATAATAAATAGTTAGATTCAAATAGTAATAATGATAAATGAGAAGAAGGTTTCAGGCCTACGTGAGCTTTAAGATTAGAAGTTATATTGTATTACATATAGGAACCTTTGGAAATAAACCTTCATATATTTAAGTCAGAACAGTCTGCAGACCATAATAACTTGACGAGTTTTTTCTTTTATGATCAAACGACATTAAAAAGTGTTTAACTCACCTCCCGTCGCGCCGTTTATTCCCAGGAGAAGCAGAAATATCAAGGTGTCCATTGTGTCATTTTACTCGGCATCTCTTATGCTCCATAATTATCAGATAGGCTTTATTTCTTATTCTTTACTAAAAGAGCTAAGATCAGACACAGTCTTCAGGGTGTTGTCTTTCCAAGTCTGACCGGAAGAACTGAAGAGGTGTTTAACATCCGGCTCCACCTGAACCAATGGGATTTTAGTTTCAGTGTTACACCCCTTAAAGTGTCAGATTGAGGTTATTAACGGAAGTTATGGGAGTAGAATAGTAGCAAAATCCTTTTGTATGTTTACAGGGATTTGTGTGTGCGTACTTAGACTTGTGTGTATGTGCTGGGATTTGTATTTCAGTCTGTTTGTGTGTCTGTACTCGGATTTGTGTGTATGTACACAAATCTGTAAATACTATTAGTGTGTAAAATAATGTGCTAATGTATTCACTCAAAAAACTAAATGTAAATGTCTTATAATCTGAGAAAACCCCTAAGTTTTAAGTAAAAGTGCTGAAAAGCCTCAGAATTGTCTTTTTACGGGTGGAAGTTTACTACTAAGGGATTTGTATCCTGTTTGTAGGTCGGGTCCTTCATGGGAAAGCTGATGCAGATACTTGCTCCCCATGACATCGTCATCATGGAGGATGGATTACTGAGGCTGCGCACAACTGCACCTTCTAAACTGGTGATAACCAACCAGGATTAAACTGGCAACAGGTTAGAAGTCAATGTAAAATCCGTAAAATCTATAACTACATTCCACTGTTCATACTGTATGTGAATCCAAACTTTCAATCTAGACAGGTAAGATTAACCTCAGAGCTGTGGGTGTGGACCACTTTTACCTATTAGTCCTGTGTTTTATAAGTGTATTGTTTTGTATGTAAACTATAGTGACTAGTAACTGGCTGTCAAATACAAATATAGTGGAGTAAATAGTACTTAGAGTATTTCACTTTCAAATTATTTGGAATACAAGTACAAAGGAGCATAAAATGAGGTCAGAGCTTCACCTAAGTGCAACACCCATCGCATATTACTGTCTGCAATACTGTACTAGGTATTATAGTGCTATATTTACTGCAGGAAGAAGTCAGGACATGGACACTAGACATGATCTGGACTGCATGGTAAATGAAGATTAAACACCATCAGTGTCCAATATTTAGTTGACATTTCTAATTACATTTTTTAAATTTTAACTCAGTAATATTAGTTCAGACAGTGGAAGTCCTTTGCTTAAAACCGGAGTAAAGGAGTTTTAAAGCAAATAGGTAGCTGCTCTACATATTTGAACTTCTCTATATTTTAATTTAAACTAAATCCAGTCAAAAGAGAGAAGGGGGGAGAAGGATGTTATAACCAGCATCTTATACTGTAAATGTTTGAAGGCATATACGTTTTTAAATGCTTTTGCTTGTTTGTTTTTTTTAACCAAAGTGGAAGTAGAATATATTTATATTTAATATATATATACTGTAAGAAGCACATGTACCAAGTATTTACATTTTGTGGTTATGTATCTGTTAATTCATTGTCTGGAGTTATAACATTATCTTCTAGTGAGTAAAAAGTAAAGTGTTCTTTATGCCAGTTATTTGTTCTGCAGCTAAATAAGAAATTAATGGTAATTCGCAGTCCTGCCCGTTTGAATCTGAATGTAAGACTGCGTAGATTTATATGGTTTTTTGGAATGTGACTACATGCATTTACTGAAGTAAACATTTGAGTTACTTGTACTTAACTTGACTATCTGAGTATAGAGTGGCTTTATACTCCACTTTGTATGTTTTATATGTTTCCAATACAGTAAAAAAATTTTATTAGATTTGTCTGATAAACCAAAATATTTGATGATCCTTTGTAGTGGTTAGAGATTACTTTCTAAGAGTTAATGTATATTATTATATAATAGGTATAATTAATCTATAATATAATATATAACTTGTATTGCATGTAGGAAGGAAGAAGTACTTGTAAGTTGTAGGTTTGTAGGTGGTTTATTGGAGAGAGGACGTGTGTGTGTGTGTGCGTGTGTGTGTGTGTGTGTCAATAATAACAGAAGGGGTCAGGAGGACCTGGCGTTTGTTCCAGGATTAAACAGTTCCCAATAACTATCTGGAAAACAGTAGTTTGGCAAGGAATAGGAGAAGAACAGTATATGGTGTTTGTCCCTGAAAGTGTTGCTAAGGAGAGTTAGTGAAAGTTTGGAGGAGTAGAAGCTGGAAGAACTGGGATAATACTAGAATGTGTTGTGACGTGAAGGATCTTTTGCATAAGAGTATAAGAGTCTTGGTTTCTGTTGGGGAGGTGCTCTATCAGCTGGCTGTCTGTCTCTGTTTGCTCTCGTTTTTGTTCTTTTCCCTTTTGCCTTTCTGACTGATGCTTCTTTTCACTGAGTGAATTGTTCATCCTGTCTGATGCAAATTGGAACTTCTCTGTACCATTGTACAATAAATCTATTTTCTTAATATATGGACTCGTGGTCTGAGTTTATCCACAACACCTTTATAAGTTGTCTTTAGCTAAAAAAAAAAAAACTTTGTCTTCTTATTGTTAGACTACCACATTAAACTAAAATAAATGTTTCCAAAAGAATGTACATTTCTTTCTAAAAGGTGGTTATAGTCAAACTGGAAAGCAATAAAACATAACTTAGTGTAGTCAAAAATGTTATTGATAAACCTGAGTAGAAACAAACATCACTAAAGCTAGTAATAGATTTTCTTGGCTAAATAAAAACTTTATATATATATATATATATATATATATATAAATAGGTCTAATGGCAAGTGACAGATCCCAAAATAAATCATCACAGATGATCTACACTGCTGCAGGTGGTGGGACTTCATGCAGGAACAGACACACATCAGGGAGGAGACCTGACCAGCAGATGAGATAAAACCTGATCCTGATGTTACATCCACTGAAACTTCAGTCCAACAACTTCCTGTTCCTGTGAGAAACTAGACTGTATAGAGGTTTTTCTAGAAGCTTCCACTGAAGGACAGTTTAAGCCCACAATCCGTCAGTCAACTCACCTGCTCGGGCTGGTCTGTGTTTTATGTTCAGCAGTTTGTTAGTACAACTGGTCAGAATAAGGCAGAGACCAGAAAGAGAGTAATATTACCTCCCGTGTCCTGAACTCAATCAGTTTATTTCTTGCCCTTTAAACTGTACCTTACTGTGTAATACAGAGCAGAGTGCAAGAGGAAGAGGAACCACAGAACTGATGCAGCTCTTTCTCTACCAACATCCAAGAAAACTGAACTCTAGCTTCTACAATTTTACATAATCATTTACATCAACATTTACATTTGCCTGTAAGTTGACTTTTTTCAGCCAAGTCTTACGGCTCTCACTCGCTTTAGTTGGGACAAATACAAAGGGGAGATTCATGTGAAGGTAAAAAGACATAGAAATAAAACACAAAACTTATTTCAGGTGTCATATACTGAAATGGTTAAGAACCACTGTTGAAATGAGCTTTAGCAGTGTGCTGTGTTTTATAAGTGTATTGTATGTAAATACTGTACATTTACTAGTGACTAGTAACTGGCTGTCAAATACAAATATAGTGAAGTAAATAGTACTCAGAGTATTTCACTCTCAAATTATTTGGGATACAAGTAGAAATAAGCATAAAATGAATAGGTCAGAGCTTCACCTAAGTACAACACCTATCGCATATTTAATGTACTATGTACTGTACTGCTATATTTACTGCAGGAAGAAGTCAGGACATGGACACTAGACGTGATCTTGACTGGTTAAACATTATCACTGTCTAATTTCTTGTGTTGACATCTTTTATGTCATTTTTTAAAATGTATGTTCAGTCAGTGGAAGTTGTTTGGTTAAATCCAGAGTAAAAGATTTTTAAACCACAGCAGAGCATTAGTCTGCACTTTGATACAGCAGTTTTTATGCTGGATGCCTTCCTGACGCAACCTCCCCAATTTCTCCCAGCGCTGCATCAGGGGGTGGGCTGTTGAGGGTTCAGGGTCTTTCCCAGGGACACTTTGGCATGTAGTTGGGAAGAGTGGGTCGGTGGGTGCCCACTCTATCAACTGAGTCACTGCTGCTCCCAGGTAGCTGCTCTAAATAATATTATATTATATTCTCTCTATCATCTAATTTCTAAGTAAATCCACAGACAAAAGAAAGCAGTGAGGACGATGTTATAATCAGCATCTTATACTAAATGTGTGAAGGTACAAACACTTAGTGGTTGAAATTGTTTTTTACTGAAGTGGCAGCAGAATTTCTGTCTCTTATAGAAATGTACTAAGTATTTTCATTATGTGGCTGTTATCTGTTACTCAGTGTCTGAGTTATATCATTATCTTCTACTGTATGAGGTCAAAGTAATGTGTGTTTTTAAGTATTATCTGCCAGTTATTTGTACTGCAGCTAATAAAGAAGTCATTGTATGTTACAGTGCTGCCTGTTTGAATCTGAATGCAGCACTGTGTAGATTTCTGAGGGTTTTTGGAAAGTGACAACATGCATTTACTCACATTTGAGTTAGTTTATTTGCATTTAGAGCAGCTTTAGACTCTTTTTTTAACCATTTTCAGAGGCAAATATTGCATTTTAAATGTTTTAATACATTTCCATTACAATTGCATTAGATTTGTGTTATAAACCAAAGTATTTAACATTGTTTTATAAGTTAGGAACATTTTGTGTGGTTGGAAGTGGTTGTAATCATGTCCTTTTATTTTAATTTTACAAACTGGGAAACACAAGAAATGACAAATCAAATTAAGAAAAAAAAACCTCATTTATTGTCATCATAAACAAATCATATTTAAAACCAAATTCTCTCACACCAAACATCATTAAAGCTAGAAAAAGATTTGGTTGACTTAACAGAAACCTTTACCATATATAAATAGATATAGATCCTATATGCTAAAATAAATCCTAGATTGATGTACAGAAGTATGCAGAGGTATCTAGTTCATTATGTAGTACACTGTCATTTGTCTCCTTATCAGACTTAGAGGAAAATAAGCCAAAAAACAACTTGAATTTACATTTACACTTAGTCATTTAAGCGACGCTTTTATCCAATGCAACTTACAAGTGAGGTACAAGGCAGCAAGAATCTATGTCAAGGAGAAAACATCAAAGCAAAGTCCTATCAGAAAAGTTTTTACGTTTCATGAGATGCAAGTGCAAGAAAGAGCAGAAATATATATATTTTTTTAACTTAACCTCAAAATTATGTATATAACCGCACACACAGTTATGATCCTCTGCCTGATCAGTGCTAAATATTTCCTGACTGTATCTGAATTGAAACTATTCTTTTAAATTGACTCTAATGTTAAGAAACTTTCTATTCTTACAATCTTAACTGCACAGATATTTGGCTCTTTAGCCTCTAAATGTCAGATATAGCTGCTCTGTTGTTAGTGCACAGAAGGTTCATCAGAGACAGAACAAAGTCCGTTTCTAAAAATTTTATAACAATTTTTCAAGTAAAAAACTCCAACCTTACTGCAAAACACTGCATTTCATCCACATGTAAATGATATTCAAGCCATTTTAGTGCTGTGGCCTTTTGTTCATGTCCTGAATACACAATGAGTTGTGTCTTTGCTGTAACAAACACACAACTGATTGTGAAACTTCTAATTCTTCCAAAGCAGAACTTTAATTCCAATTCTTGATGCTGCAGATCCTTTATTGCTACTTCCCTCCTGTTGGGACAAATGAGCCGTCATAAATCAGCAGTGTAAAACATGTTTTCAAAATGCCAAACTGTATGCAAAGATGGAAATGTATGAACAGTTAAGACTTGTATTTACTTTAAAAGCACATGGTGCAACACACAGATCGTTATGAAGTGGATATAGTAATTGTTCAGACAGAGCAAGTAGTTACCTGGGATCAATGGTTTGTTGCTGGAAAGACCTTCTTTAGGGAAATTATTTGAAGGAATCTCTAATAGTGAGGAAAAAAGGAAACAAATATTCAAACTATAATCCAGTGGGAAAATAAATAAATTAATTAATTAATGAAAAACAGGAATAAACTCGACATGATTATGATCTGACTTGTCAGCTGGTGTCTTCATGTCCACAAAAATACATTAAATAAATCATGACAAGCCGACATTAGTTCACAATTACTTATTCCTCACATAATATGAGTAACATAACCACTTAAGCATATACAGTTGGTGTGGATATAAAAATAATGTTAATGTTAACTCATGGATTTTGTAGACATGATATACTAGAAATAACATTACCGGCTTTGTCTCAGTGTTTAAGTAAGAAGTTTGGTCATTATTTGTTATTGCATTACTATTTATTCTATTTTTCATTTGTCTCTTCTTCTCATTATTTTTTCTGGAAATCACTTGTTTTTCAAAGCAGTTGAAAATAAAATTTTAAATATAGTGGTAGTATAGCTGATCAAATATTATGTTCAGGGTTTATACACATTTTAACTAGTGAATTTAATGACTTTTCCAGGCATTTTCCAGGATTTTGTAACAATTTCTATGACCTCAAGCACTTGGTTGCCATCTGTAATTTTTAATGCATGTATAAAAAAATTACCTACAGTCAAAAATGTTTGTATAAAAGACAAAATGGCAGTTCACTATCATTTTTATCAAAGTGAAATGTGAGTGGTGTATAATAAATGTATAATGTTTATATGATTATATTATTAAAGATTCAAAGCACAAAAGTAGAAAACTAAAAACACAGCTACAACATGTACTGGGGTCTAAAAGACGGAGACCACATCTAAAATATGTGGCTTTTAATGATCAGAAACTAACATCACTAAGACCAGCATCTCTCATGTACATAAAGACAGACTGTAATAGACCAATACCATGAGGAGCAAAACTAGTTTCTGTTAGAAAACATCATGTTGGAGCCCTGGTTAAACAGCTAAACAACATCTATGTTGCTTTTAGGCTGAACATTCAAAGCTAAACTGAATTATTTAATAGGAAAAATGTCTTCTACACATTATATAAAAGCACCAGCAGATAAACACAAAGAGAAACATTTCTGTAAAGGGTCATAACTGTGCCTTCTATTTCCAAATAGGAAAAATGGTGTCTCATGCCATGATGGAGCCTGAGATAAAGCTATCAGAACGTCTCTTTGGTGTTGGGAGGACGTTGTGCACAAATCCCTGAGAACAGTCATTTTAGGAACTATGGGGAATTTTATATGGATCATTTCAATTAAATTAAAAAATCCTTTACAAGATCCTTGTTCCAACATCCACCCTGAATTTGTCCCTTCTTCTTCTTTTCCTTTCAGCTGTTCCCTTTCAGGGGTCCCCACAGCAAATCATGTGCCTCCATCTAACTCTGTCCTCTGCATCCTCTTCTCTCACACCAACTAACTTCATGTTCTCTCTCACTACATCCATAAATCTCCTCTTTGGTCTTCCTCTAGACCTCCTGCCTGGCAGCTCCAACCTCAGCATCCTTCTACCGATATATTCACAGTTTGTCCTCTGAACATGTCCAAACCACCTCAATCTGTCCTCTCTGACTTTATCTCCAAAACATCTAACATGAGCTGTCCCTCTGATGTCCTCATTCCTGATCCTGTCCATCCTCATCACTCCCAAACCTCAACATCTTAAGCTCTGCTACCTCCAGCTCTGCCTCCTGTCTTTTCTTCAGTGCCACTGTCTCTAAGCCGAACAACGTCGCTGGTCTCACCACCGTCTTGAACATCTTTCCTTTCATTCTCGCTGATTCTCTTTTATCACACAACACACCTGACACTTTTCTCCACCCGTTCCAACCTGCCTGCACTCGACTCTTCACCTCTTTTCCACACTCTCCATTGCTCTGAACCGTTGACTCTAAGTACTTAAAGTCCTGCAACTTCTTCACCTCTGCTCCCTGTAACCTCACTGTTCCACCTGGGTTCCTCTCATTAACACACATGTATTCTGTCTTGCTAAGCTTCATTCCTCTGTTTTCCAGAGCAGACCTCCACCTCTCTAGATTTTCCTCCACCTGCTCCCTGCTCTCACTACAAATAACAATGTCATCTGCAAACATCATAGTCCAGGGAGATTCTTGTCTAACCTCATCTGTCAGTCTGTCCATCACCAGAGCAAACAAGAAGGGGCTCAGAGCTGATCCTTGATGCAGACCCACCTCCACCTTGAACTCCTCTGTCACACCTACAGCACCTCACCACTGTCTTACAGCTCTCATACATGTCCTGCACCACTACAGAAACTCTACTGCCACCTCTCCTAGACACTTCCATACCTCCACAGGTTTGTCATCAGGACCAACTGCCTTTCCACTCTTCATCCTCTTCAACGTCCTCCTCACTTCACTCTTACTAATCTTTGCTACTTCCTGCTCCACACCAGTCACCTCTTCTACTCTTCGTTCCTTTTCATTTTCCTCATTCATCAACTCTTCAAAGTTCTCCTTCCATCTTCCCATCACACTCCTGGCACCTGTCAATACATTTCCATCCTTATCTTTAATCACACTAACCTGCTGCACATCCTTCCCATCTCTGTTTCTTTGTCTCACCAACCTGTACAAATCCATCTCTCCCTCTTTAGTGTCCAACCTAACATACAAGTCCTCATATGCTCTTTGTTTGGCCTTTGCCACCTCTACCTTCACCTTACGCTGCATCTCCCTGTACTCCTGTCTACTGTCTTCAGTCCTCTCAGTGTCCCACTTCTTCTTAGCTAACCTCTTTCTCTGTATACACTCCTGAACTTCCTCGTTCCACCACCAAGTCTCCTTGTCCGCTTTCCTCTTTCCAGATGACACACCGAGTACCCTCCTACCTGTCTCCCTGATCAAATTAGCTGTAGTAGTCCAGTCATCTGGAAGCACCTCCAAACCACCCAGAGTCTGTCTCAGCTCCTCTCTGAAAACTAAACGACATTCTTCCTTTTTCAACTTCCACCACTTTGTCCTCTGCTCTGCCTTAGTCCTCCTTATCTTCCTCACCACCAGTATCATTTTACACACCACCATCCTGTGTTGTCTGGCTACACTCTCCCCTACCAATGCTTTATAGTCACTGATCTCTTTCAGATTACAGCGTCTACACAAGATGTCGTCCACCTGAGAGCTTCTACCTCCGCTCTTATACGTCACCCTATGTTCCTGCCTCTTCTGGAAGAAAGTGTTCACAACAGCCATTTCATCCTCTTTGCAAAGTCAACCACCATCTGTCTTTCAGTGTTCCTGTCCTGGAGACCAAACCTGCCCACAACATTCTCATCACCTCTGTTCCCTTCACCTACATGCCCATTGAAATCTGCACCAATCACCACTCTCTCACCTCTGGGGATCCTCTGCATCACTTCATCTAACTCACTCCGGAATTTCTCCTTCTCTTCTAACTCACATCCTACCTGTGGGGCAGAACCACTCACCACATTGAACATCACCCCTTCAACTTCCAGCTTCAGACTCATCAACCTGTCTGATACTCTTTTCACCTCTAGAACATTCCTCACAAAATCCTCTTTCAATATAACTCCTACTCCATTTCTCTTCCTATCTGACCCATGGTAAAACAACTTGAACCCTGCTCCTAAGCTTCTAGCCTTGCTACCTTTCCACCTGGTCTCCTGGACACACAGTATGTCCACCTTCCTTCTCTGCATCATGTCGATCAACTCCCTAGCCTTCCCTGTCATAGTCCCAACATTCAAAGTCCCTACTGTCAGTCCTACATTCTTAGCTTTCCTCTTCTCTCTCTGCCTACGAACACACCTTCCTCCTCTTCTTCTTCGTCTTCGACCAACAGTAGTCCAATTTCCACCGGTACCCTGTAGGTCAACAGCACCAGTGGCGGTCGTTGGTAGACCGGGCCCCGACCGATCCGGTATGGAAGTCTTTGTCACGATTCGCATGTTTGGTTTGGCATGTGTATAATGTCGGATGCCCTTCCTGCCACAACCCTCTGCATTTATCCAGACTTGGGACTGGCACAAGAAGACACTGGCTTGTGCCCCCTTGCGGTTGCATTATGTATCTGACATGTCCCACTTTAGATTATAGGCAGATACTGTCAGAAGAATTTCACTATATAATCAAAATTACAGATCATTCAAAGGTTGAACTCATGCACATCAGCATGAAGTCTAAACATCAAAGGACAAAAGAAAGTTCCACTTACTTTGTGCTGAGGATTTAGCTGAAAAAACAAACAAACATTATTTTCAGTACAATGGTCTCAAATGTCAGAATACCTCCTCCTCATTATGCACATAATTTAGTTTATGAAACCTTCTACTGCTCTGTTTCTGTCAGAAACACTCTTCTGTAAAAAGCTCCTATTGTTTTTGTGTGGTCATTATTTTTGATTGCATTACTATTTACTCTATTTCTAATTTTTTTCTTCTCCTCATTAATTTTTCTCGATATTCACTTGTTCATCAAAGCAGTTGGAAATAAAATTTTAAATATAGTAGTAGTATATAGCTGCTCAAATATTATTTTCAGGGTTCATACACGTTCATACACAGGGGGCGACTGTGGCACAGGAAGGTAGAGCGGTTGTCCACCAATCTCACAGTTGTTGATTCAATCCCCAGCTCCTCCGGTCACATGTTGAAGTGTCCTTGAGCAAGACACTGAACCCCAACTTAGTTGCTCCCGGTGAGTGTTGGCCAGCTGCATAGCAGCTCCCCCATCGGTGTATGAGTGTGTGTGTGATTGTGAGTGTGAATGGGTGAATAGGAAGCAGTGTAAAGTGCTTTGAGTGCCAATAGGTAGAAAAGCACTATATAAGTGCAGACCATTTACCATTTACATTTTAGCTAGTGAATTTAATGAATTTTCCAGGATTTTATAACAATTTCTATGACCCCAAACACTTGGTTGCAATCTGTAATTTTTAATGCATAAACTGTATAATAAATTACCTACAGTCAAAAATAAGTTTGTATAGAAAAAAAAAGGCAGTTCACTATCATTTTCATCAATTGTGAGTGGTGTATAATGAATGTATAATGTTTATATGATTATATCATTAAAGATTCAAAGCACAAAAGCAAAAACTAAAAACACAGAATATGAAACCTTCCAGAAAATAGACTGATGATGGATGTGGATGCACAATGGAGCAGCTCACTCAACATGGAGCAACAATGCTGCTGCAACACCACCACCAAATCCTTTACAAGATCCTTGTTCCAACATCCACCCTTAATTTGTATGTATCTGACATGTTCCACTATAGGCAGATACTGTCAGAAGAATTTCACTATATAATCAAAATTACAGATCATTCAAAGGTTGAACTCATGAGAAACCACTCAGCACATCAGCATGAAGTCTAAACGTCAAAGGACACAAGAAAGTTCCACTTACTTGGTTGTGAGTATATAGCTGAAAAACAAACAAACAAAACAACAAACAAACAAACATTATTTTCAATACAATGGTCACAAATGTCAGAAAACCTGTTTGTAGTGTGCAGTAAAATAAACTGGAGTACATGATATGAATACATTTTTCCATCACTTATTCTATATAAATAAACAGCATATGATGATATAATAATAAATTGTGGAAGCTCCATTGCAAAATAAAGTTTTACAAAATAATCTGTAATGTCTTTTGACTGTAATGAGTTTTGTTTGTTTGTGGATAATCTCACAGAATAAATATCTGGAATATTACATTATATACTCTTGAAAAAGATTAATATAGAAAGTCAACTCAATATAAAATAAAATAAACAAATTTACAGGGTTAAATCAATTTGGCTTCTGTTGGTGAGCGAGTTAAAGGACTTTTTATCCAAAGGAAATCAATTCAATTGTTAAAGGTTGAAATCCCAGCATGCTGATTCTCTTCTCTTACTCAAACTGATTAAAAAAACTTTCAGCTTTTCTCTTATGATTTAGCTTTCCTTTATGATCAGTTCTCTTATATTACAATGCAGGGCTCTATGTTTACATTTGGTTATAGGGACCAATGCCAGCGTTGCCAGATTTTGTGAGAGAAACAAATGTCTATGAAAATAAGCCCAAAATAAGAGACTTGGCCAGGTCAGTCTGTCTGATTTTAGAGATTTTATCTGCTGTCAATGATACATGTGACAAAACCAACACACACATGGTGTGTTTATTATAATGAGCTCTGTGCATGTGTTAGTTTGCACACTGATCTCTAATTATAACATAATTAGACAATAATTCTTAACAACCGCAGCACTCTGCATTCAATACAGCGGCCTCTAAACTGATAAGCAGCCTCATAGCAGTTTGTCTATATGATAAATATTCAGTTTGTGTAGAATCGGTTTAACATGCTGTTTCATCTGTATCATCACTTTGCAGGCTGCAGACTTTGTAATAAAAGTTTCTGTTTTTTACTTTACCACATTTGTGTTAATGCATCTCAGGCTACAGAAGAACATGTCTGTGTAACAAAGCTCAGTTTAACAACAGCAATGATCATACAGTTTATTTACCTCTTCTAACAACTGAAACATTATCATCTTCCTGAAGGAGGATTTACTCTACAATTGCTGGATTAGACTGATTCACAGCAGTTTCAGCTGTAGGTGTCTCTAATAAATTGAGTGAAACTCACATGGACTCAATACCACCCTTCAAATAAAATCCACATCAAATTAATAATAGTTCCAACATTAATCAGTGTGTGAAGTGTAAACAGAATAAACTGAA
The DNA here is from genome assembly GCF_033026475.1 of Channa argus. Lineage (NCBI taxonomy): Eukaryota > Metazoa > Chordata > Actinopteri > Anabantiformes > Channidae > Channa > Channa argus. The sequence goes on from NC_090197.1 coordinate 7,304,028, forward strand.
TAGAAATCACTATCACTATTTTTTTTTCCTCACTCTAAATTGTTCACACTTGCATGTTCTAATTGTTGAACATGTGAGTGAAATGCTGACACTGCAGAGTCCTGAGACCCCTGCATCCTCTGTCATCAAGGATGTGAAGCTTCTGTCACAGTAATCTGTAAACCTAAGTCATCAGTTCTTTATCATTAAGACCTGCAAAAGTCACATTTAGAAATGTGTAGTTGTCTCACCTTTCTTCATTTTGTACATCACAAATCCAATGAGAACAATAAGGAGAAAACCACCAGCCACTGCAGCAATGATTGGGATGAACATGTCACTGAGCTTCTCTGTTGAGAACAAACACAAAATAAAATCCTCCAAAGTTTTGGCTAAAGCCTTTGTTTATCTGTAAAGATACACTAAATATTTTAATTGTTTGATTTCTAATATTAACAGACAAAAAAACATGAAATAATAAAGAATGGAACAATTAAATTGCTGGACTGCATGAGTTCAGTCTTACGTTCATTGGTCCTGATCACAGCTTTGTCCAGTTTGGTGATGATGTCCTCAACACCAGAGAGCTGAAACACACAGTCGTATCTCCTCCAGTCTTCAGGTTTGACTGATGAAATGTTCAGATCAACTCTCATCTGGAAGGTTCCATCATGGTTGGGGAGGATCTCTCCATGGTCCACGTCCTCATGAAGCTTCTCTCCATCTTTTCTCCAGAACATTGTGGCTCTGTCAGGGTAGAAACCTGTAGCATGGCAGCTGACTGGAGAGGACGGAGACTTCTGGAGGACAGACACTGAGGGAGGAACTGGAGGAGAAAGTTAATATTTTATTATTTACTACATACTAATAGTACTATGTTTGATGTAACATATTCTGCTTTAGTTTGAAATAGTAATTTAGGCCATGTCAAGTAAAATTTAAAAAGGACAGGGAGGACAGAGGGGAAGAAAGACAGAAGAGAATTTGAGGAATGAAGCAGAGAAAAAGCAAAGAGAATAGAAGATAGGACTGGTGATAAACTCATTGTAATGTTACTGTAAAATAATAACAAAGGAGATATAATAACATTATTGTGTAAACAATTTAACATCAGGCCATGTGATTCTACCTGTTGTCAGTAGTGAGGTTTTTCCATAGTTCACATACTTCTTCACCCACTCAGGACAAGTCTGGGTGAAGTAATGATGCATCTGCTCAGTAACAGCTGTGTCACCATCCAACTTGAGTTTGGTGTTGAAAGCCTGTTGCTTTGGAGCGATCCATGTCTTTGTGTTTAGGTCAAATATTATGAAGTCTTCTCCATCGTAACCAAACTGATTAAAACCACTAATCTCTCCAGTGTCATCATCCCATTCACAGCCGTACATTTCCTGGACAACATGAAAACCTGAGAAAGAAACACAGACTTCAGTAAACCAGAGCGAAATCTCAGCACATTAACCAGTAAGACCAGTACAGAGACTAGGAAACAGTTTGTGTGTCCTGATTTGTCCACTATCATACAATTATTCAGTACATTCTGAGAGAAACCAGCACAATGTGGTCAACACATTATTATTAATCTTCTTCTTCTTTTCCTTTCGGCTGCTCCCTTTCAGGGGTCGCCACAGCGAATCATGTGCCTCCATCTAACTCTATCCTCTGCATCCTCTTCACTCACACCAACTAACTTCATGTCCTCCCTCACTACATCCATAAATCTCCTCTTTGGTCTTCCTCTAGACCTCCTGCCTGGCAGCTCCAACCTCAGCATCCTTCTACCGATATATTCACAGTTTCTCCTCTGAACATGTCCAAACCACCTCAATCTGGCCTCTCTGACTTTATCTCCAAAACATCTAACATGAGCTGTCCCTCTGATGTACTCATTCCTGATCCTGTCCATCCTCGTCACTCCCAAAGAGAACCTCAACATCTTAAGCTCTGCTACCTCCAGCTCTGCCTCCTGTCTTTTCTTCAGTGCCACTGTCTCTAAGCCGAACAACATTGCTGGTCTCACCACCGTCTTGAACACCTTTCCTTTCATTCTCGCTGATACTCTTTTATCACACAACACACCTGACACTTTTCTCCACCCGTTCCAACCTGCCTGCACTCGCCTCTTCACCTCTTTTCCACACTCACCGTTGCTCTGAACCGTTGACCCTAAGTACTTAAAGTCCTGCACCTTCTTCACCTCTGCTCCCTGTAACCTCATTGTTCCACCTGGGTCCCTCTCATTGACACACATGTATTCTGTCTTGCTGCGGCTAAGCTTCATTCCTCTGTTTTCCAGAGCAGACCTCCACCTCTCTAGATTTTCCTCCACCTGCTCCCTGCTCTCACTACAAATAACAATGTCATCTGCAAACATCATAGTCCAGGGAGATTCTTGTCTAACCTCATCTGTCAGTCTGTCCATCACCAGAGCAAACAAGAAGGGGCTCAAAGCCGATCCTTGATGCAGACCCACCTCCACCTTGAACTCGTCTGTCACACCTACAGCACCTCACCACTGTCTTACAGCTCTCATACATGTCCTGCACCACTCTAACATACTTCTCTGCCACTCCAGACGTCCTCATACAATACCACAGCTCCTCTCTCGGCACCCTGTCATACGCTTTTTCTAAATCTACGAAGACACAATGCAACTCCCTATGACCCTCTCTGTACTTCTCCATCATCATCCTCAAAGCAAATACTGCATCTGTTGTACTCTTTCTAGGCATGAAACCATATTGCTGCTCACAAATGTTCACCTCTGCCCTTAGCCGAGCTTCCACTACTCTTTCCCACAACTTCATTGTGTGACTCATCAGCTTTATTCCTCTGTAGTTGCCACAGCTCTGCACATCTCCCTTGTTCTTAAAAATTGGTACCAGTACACTTTTCCTCCAGTCCTCTGGCATCCTCTCACTCTCCAAGATCTTGTTAAACAAACTAGTCAAAAACTCTACTGCCACCTCTCCTAGACACTTCCATACCTCCACAGGTATGTCATCAGGACCAACTGCCTTTCCGCTCTTCATCCTCTTCAATGTCCTCCTCACTTCACTCTTACTAATCTTTGCTACTTCCTGCTCCACACCAGTCACCTCTTCTACTCTTCGTTCCCTTTCATTTTCCTCGTTCATCAACTCTTCAAAGTACTCCTTCCATCTTCCCATCACATTCCTGGCACCTGTCAATACATTTCCATCCTTATCTTTAATCACTCTAACCTGCTGCACATCCTTTCCATCTCTATCTCTTTGTCTGGCCAACCTGTACAAATCCACCTCTCCCTCTTTAGTGTCCAACCTAACATACAAGTCCTCATATGCTCTTTGTTTGGCCTTTGCCACCTCTATCTTCACCTTACGCTGTATCTCCCTGTACTCCTGTCTACTCTCTTCAGTCCTCTCAGTGTCCCACTTCTTCTTAGCTAACCTCTTTCTCTGTATACACTCCTGAACTTCGTCGTTCCACCACCAAGTCTCCTTGTCCGCTTTCCTCTTTCCAGATGACACACCGAGTACCCTCCTACCTGTCTCCCTGATCAAATTAGCTGTAGTAGTCCAGTCATCTGGAAGCACCTCCAAACCACCCAGAGTCTGTCTCAGCTCCTCCCTGAAAACTAAACGACATTCTTCCTTTTTCAACTTCCACCACTTTGTCCTCTGCTCTGCCTTAGTCCTCCTTATCTTCCTCACCACCAGCATCATTTTACACACCACCATCCTGTGTTGTCTGGCTACACTCTCCCCTACCAATGCTTTACAGTCACTGATCTCTTTCAGATTACAACGTCTACACAAGATGTAGTCTACCTGAGTGCTTCTCCCTCCACTCTTGTACGTCACCCTATGTTCCTGCCTCTTCTGAAAGAAAGTGTTTACTACAGCCATTTCCATCCTCTTTGCAAAGTCAACCACCATCTGACCTTCTGCGTTCCTGTCCTGAACACCAAACCTGCCCATAACTGTCTCATCACCTCTGTTCCCTTCACCTACATGCCCATTGAAATCTGCACCAATGACAACTCTCTCACCTCTGGGGATGCTCTGCATCACTTCATCTAACTCACTCCAGAATTTCTCCTTCTCTTCTAACTCACATCCTACCTGTGGGGCATAACCACTCACAACATTGAACATCACCCCTTCAACTTCCAGCTTCAGACTCATCAACCTGTCTGATACTCTTTTCACCTCTAGAACATTCCTCACAAAATCCTCTTTCAATATAACTCCTACTCCATTTCTCTTCCTATCTGACCCATGGTAAAACAACTTAAACCCTGCTCCTAAGCTTCTAGCCTTGCTACCTTTCCACCTGGTCTCCTGGACACACAGTATGTCCACCTTCCTTCTCTGCATCATGTCGATCAACTCCCTAGCCTTCCCTGTCATAGTACCAACATTCAAAGTCCCTACTGTCAGTCCTACATTCTTAGCTTTCCTCTTCTCTCTCTGCCTACGAACACACCTTCCTCCTCTTCTTCTTCGTCTTCGACCAACAGTAGTCCAATTTCCACCGGTACCCTGTAGGTCAACAGCACCGGTGGCGGTCGTTATTAACCCGGGCCCCGACCGATCCGGTATGGAAGTCTTGTCACGATTCGCATGTTTGATTTGGCATGTGTTTTACGTCGGATGCCCTTCCTGCCACAACCCTCTGCATTTATCCAGACTTGGGACTGGCACAAGAAGACACTGGCTTGTGCCCCCTTGCGGTTGCATTAACACATTATTATTAATCTAATCTTCTTTTAACTAATTGATAACCTATTTACTGTGTAATTTAAACAGATTCTTTTGTCTGACTAACACAGTTACATATTAAAGAATCAACAAATGTGTATTTTTTGCTTCCTAAACAGATCACTCCATGTTCCCTTCTGTTGGATGATGTTCCACCATAGTGTGAGGATCCCTATGTCTTTCTGTTGGTGAGTCAGTTAAAGGACTTTCTATCCAAAGGAAGAAAAAGGTTTGCAGCATATCCATCGTAGAAGGTCTAAGTACACAGAGTATGTACCTCACAAGATGGCAGCCCAACCCTCCAACAGTTAACATGGTGTGATGTAACTTCATATTTTCTCTAATTGTTAAATGAACGTCTGATTATGCTGAGCAAGTGATTCACTAACAGATTTAGTAGGAATGTTGTGCATGTGTGTCTGTGCACGTACACATATGTTCACTACTGTAAAAACAAAGAACAAAATAACAGGATAAATCAGCATCAACAATATTTACCAGTAATAAGTGAAATAAAACAAACCTCCAGTTTGGTTAAAGCGCTGCTTTGCAATTTCAATGTTGTTTTTGTAGATTTGCTGGGCATGAATCAATCCCTTAGTGTTCCTCTGCCAGTAATATGGATCATCTGCTGTGACTTTGTTCATCCAGTCCTGTTTGGGTTCTGCTCTCATGGTGTCACTGTCATAGTGGATGATCTGAACAGCATCAACCAAACCAACAGCCACAAACTCTGGAAAGTCTGGGACTCCAGAAGATGCAGTGTAGAAATACTTCAGAGAGTGAGTCACTGAAAGAAAAAGTTAATCTCATGATTTTAGTTTAATTACATTTTAAAATTACTGAATGTTATTTCCCTGATATCAGAATCAAATGGATCTACATGTGTTCAAGACATTTAATCACTACACTACACAAATACAAACTTAAATATATAGATATGTGTTCTATTGCCCAATATTTCAGATTTTATCTTGAAAACAAATATATAAATAGAAAAAATGTTAATAATGTTAATGTTAGTAAATATTAATCAAGTCATCAGATTATGTATCTAACTTTAATTGGTAGAAAATACTGTAAAACAACCATCTTCTTCTAATGTTTTCATAACTATAAGACCTCCAGCTGTTCTCCTATGATATATGTTTTTTTTACTAATGATTTTTCATAGTTAAATAGTCATGGATTTAACTTAGAGGTTCTTAGTCCTGTTGTATATTCTCTAGCCCTTTTTTTAAGTATTAAGAGAGTAGATATTTTGCACTTTGAATTTTGCGAAATTAGTGTCAATTTCATCAGCATTGTCCTCTGCTGTATGCAGATCATATTTCTGTAACTTTACATTTACATAAAGTAACTGTTATAACTCAATGTGTGCAGTTAAAATTATCTGTAAAATGACTTGTAGTGTTTTCTGAAAATTGTATATTTATGTACAGTAACATAAATATACATACATATGACCTTTGTACACATATTATCACCTTACAAAGTTTTCACAGATGCCTTATTGACTTATTCTGAGAGAGAAGGTTATATATTTTGATATGTTAGTTGTTTTTTCTTCTTCATATTACAGTGTCAATGTTATTGTGATTAAAAAACATCAGCCACATTTCTGGTATCATGTTAGAAAATGTTTAGAAATAAAAAGATCCAATTTTGTATCAATAAGTAGGACTTGTTTTGGCTTCAGCAAGTTCCAGTCTTTTTAAAACAACACCATTAATGCACTTGTTGGGATAATTAAACAATGAACAGCAACAACAAAATATTATGTGCACAGGTAAAATCACGTTTCTACTCTGTAAAACTGTTTTAATTATAAACCAACTTATTTAATGCAAAAGCTAATTATAATATTTACATCACATTTGCACTACTTTTCAAATTACTTTTAGAATTGCTCTGAATTCTATATCTGAGTTTTGTTTTTTTTTGCTTTGAACTGTTTTGTGCTGCATATAGACGTTTTCATTTTGGCATTAAGATCAATGTTGTGCCACATCTCAAAACCAAAATGGAGACATAAACAGAACAATCCTGTATTTACAACATGCATTGAAACAATGAACCTAATACTGGAAAATAAATAAAACACGTTATTAAACTGTTTCCCCTTTCAGAAATAAAAACACTGAATAATAAATTGTTAGATTCAAATAATAATAATAATAAATGAGAGTAAGGTTTACGCCTACTAACGTGAGCTTTAAGATTAGAAGTTATATCGTATTCCATATATTTTGATAATCTGCCAGGAACCTTCATATATTTAAGTCACAGCTTATTAAAACAGACCATAATAACATGACGCGTTTTTTCTTTTATGATCAAACGACATTAAAAAGTGTTTAACTCACCTCCCTTCGCGCCGCTTATTCCCAGGAGAAGCAGAAATATCAAGGTGTCCATTTTCTTCAGTATCTATTATGCTCTATAATTCCCAGATAGGCTACATTATGACGAGATAGAATGAATTATTTCTTTTTTCTCAAAAGAACGAGACACGGTCTTCCGGGTGTTGTCTTGTCTGACAACAGTCTGAACCGAAGAACGGAAAAGGGTTTAACATCCGCCTCCATCTGAACCAATGGGATTTTAGTTTCAGTGTTACATCACTAAAAACTGGGTTAAACTGACAGATTGAGGTTATTAACGAAAATGAAAACCAAAACATTAGAACCGACTATTGATATAATGCACAACACTACAAGTGAAGAAATGAAACTTAAGCAGAAACACAATCATCAGATCAGTCCAGCTTCGTCTCTGTCGTCCTGATTTGCTATAGAGCTGTGGAAGCTAAATACAATACGCTGTTGTTGTGTTTGTCTCCTAATTCTTAACCAGAACACACTGTTAAGTACTTAGTAATACAGAAAGTACTTGTAGTAATACAATCTGCAAAATAAAGCAAAAAAATGAAGTCTAACAGCAGCTGCAGGACAGCTCTTCATAACTGACATCATACATCATTTTTTAAAGTTATAACACAAAATGTGAGTGCAACATTTCTTCACACAGACCAAACACACAACGCTCAGGTTAACTAAACTACAAGTGAGATTATAGTGTGAAATAAATAATAAAATAAATAATAACTTCTGACATCAAAACAGGAAGTTGTTTATTATACACTTGTATTACATGTCACTTGAAAATGTCATTGTGTGTAAGATATCTGTGTTACTGTTACTGTTGAGTTACTGTTGCTTGTATTTAAATGTTGATATTAATTAATTCATGAATTAACTGAATTTCCATAAAATATAATTAACAATAAACATTCCCTGTGATCATCTTTAACAGCACTAAGAGGAAAGCATGCATCCAAATGAAACATTTGAGCTATTTCCTAAAAGGTTTTCTCCTACTTGACAGTGTAGATTCTGTAGTTTTGGTCACATTGGGAACTTTAACCGTTTTACTGGACAAAAACAGCTCTGCAACTGTGATATTATTTCATAACAATATCCATGACTTGATCCACACCAGAGCTTTTGTTGAACAGCAGTTATTGACACACCAACAAGGTCAGTGGCACTCATCCTGTTTCATTCTGTGTTACAAGGGTTGAAGTACCATTATTGTATTAATGTACTAATGTAGGCAGAAACAGTCTATTATCATATTGTCATAAAATATAAACAGAGACACATTATCCATCATACTATGTACAGATCAGTAGTAGTCTAGCAATCATAGCCACTTTGTCTCCTTCCATAGGGTGACATGAGCTGACAAAAGACAGCTTGTACTTTGAGTCAAAAGAAACTGAAATTCTTTTTAATTTTCTTGATTTTTTTTTTGCACACTTTTGTCATGTAATTTAATCTGATCTTTACCAAACTCACAGATATCAGCAAACAAAATATTTCTAAACTGATAAAACACAGTCATGATCTTTCATGTCTTTATTGAACACAACCATTAAACATAAAAAGTCATGGTAACGGTCATTGAATAAGTGGTTGAATCACTGTTGGCAGCAATAACATCAAGATAAAACTTCCTGTAGCTGTAGATTAGACCTGTACAAGGTTCAGGAGAACTTCTGGACCATCTTTCATGACAGAACTGCTTCAGTTCAGCCAGATTCTTATGGCTAAATTATACTGAGATTAGTTAAACTAAGCAGATTGAAGACACAAAACTTTACTGAATCAGCTCTTGTTAGTTTTAATTGACTACTCCCTGATTGATGACACGTGGACTGTAGATGAGCTGGAGCCTTTTGAAGCTCCTGTCCATCTTTCCAGAACATTTTAGTTTAGGTGACTGTGGCGCAGGAAAGTACAGCGGTTGTCCACCAATCTCACAGTTGTTGGTTCAATCCCCGGCTCCTCTGGTCACATGTCGAAGTGTCCTTGAGCAAGACACTGAACCCCAACTTAGTTGCTCCCGGTGTTGGCCAGCTGCATAGCAGCTCCCCCATCAGTGTATGAGTGTGTGTGTGTGTGTGTGTGTGTGTGTGTGTGTGTGTGTGTGTGTGATTGTGAGTGTGAATGGGTGAATAGGAAGCAGTGTAAAGCACTTTGAGTGCCAATATGTAGAAGAGCGCTATATAAGTAAAGACCATTTACCATTTAACATTTACATTGTGGCTCTGTCAGGGTAGAAACCTGTAGCGTGGCAGCTGACTGGAGAGGACGGAGACTTCTGGAGGACAGACACTGAGGGAGGAACTGGAGGAGAGACAGAACGAGAACCAGTATTTTAAACACCTCTAATATATAATTATTTATTTAATTAGTAGTAATTAATGTATTTGTTGCAAAATATCAGCAAATGTTCATCCAGATTTGGTTATTTGGAGGTTGAGTCACATCAAGTGAATTTTTCAAGTGGACGTTTCACTGCTCATCAAAGAATCTTTTTCAGTCTTCTTATATTTGCTAAGCATAGAGGAGGTAGTGTGACACTAACCTGCATGCTGTGAATTCTCAATCCTACAATACAAATTATATTTTCCCTCCAGTAGAAATAAAACAATCCTATTATTTAAATGCATATTTACACTCACACAGAGCTTCAGTAGTGATCTAAAGACAACGATACTTTCCCACTGAGTCCACTGTCTACCAACATACACACCAAAGGTCTCTAGAAAAAAAAAGCTTTTGTAAAGCTACAATTTTTCAAGTGTCTCCTCTTTATTCTCACAATTTTGTAGCAAATGCTAATGGTTCATTTACTTATAGTTAAGTGGTTCTAGGTTGGTGCTGTGTTCATTTGCATTTCAGGTGTGAAATTTAAAAGAAAGAACGATGTTTCTGGGAGTCATGACTACCTTCCTGACAGGCCATGGGGCAAAGCTATTGTAGTTGGGTCTCTGCTGAAACCCCCACTGTGCAGTAACCAATAATATTAAACTGATTGGTTGGTTAGTTCCCAACACTGATGTGTTACATGGACAATTTATATCCTGAGCATGAATAATATTGAATATGCAGCTGGAGATGATGTCTGTGGGATGGAAAACATTGTGCCTGGTGCCAGCACAGAAAGTGTCCCGCCCCAATGTCCCCAGTGACTCCAGACCTGTGCCCCTAACCTCCCATATCAAGTGTGGGAGAGACTGGTCCTGCACTTCCTCCGGGCCTCTGGTGAAACCATCTCTCTCTCTGGACCCCCTGCAGTTTGCTTATCAGCCTAAGCTGGGGATGTTGGATGCTCTCATCAACCTGCTACACGGCATCTACACCCACCTGGACAAGGTCCTTAAAGATTATATTCTGTGAGTTCTCCAGTCCTTTTAACACAACCCAGTCTGACCTCGTGGGGGAGAAATTAAAGAGCATGCTCGTTGACATGGTTACCTGGCTTGTGGACTATACCTCAATGACCGAACCCAGTATGTCCGTCTGCAGAACTGTTTGTTTGATACAGTGACCTGCAGCACAGGTGCTCCCCAGGGGACAGTTTAGGCTCCCTTTACCTCTGACTTCAGGTACAACTCAGAGTCCTGTTTTCTGATGACTCTGCAGTGGTTGGATGTATCCAGGGTGGAGATATCACTGATCGGTGGTGAACAGTTTTGTTAACTGGTTTGAGCACAATCATCTCCAGCTCAACATCAGTAAAACAAGGAACTGGTAGTGGACTTCAGGATGTCCGGGACTCCTGTCAATACTCTCTCCATACGGGGAGAGGGGGTGGAGGTACTTTCGTAGTACAAATACCTGGTTGTCCACCTGGATGATAACCTGGACTGGTCAGTTAATGCAGCATCAATCTACAGGAAAACACAGAGCAGGCTGTATTTTCTAAGGAGACTAAGGTCCTTCAACATCTGCAGCACCATGCTGCAGTCCAGTGTAGCTTAGCTCCATCTTCTATGCTGGGGTTTGCTGGGGCAGCAACATGAAGGTGGCAGACTGTAACAGACTGGACAAACTACTGAGGGCTGGTTCTGTTCTGGGGGAGAAGCTGTGCTGAATCTGGGACAAAGACATAAAATGAATTATTAAGGAGATAAAGTGTCAGAGTAATAAACAAACACACAGTGTCAGTGTAACACTGCAGCATGTAGTCGATCATTAGACCTGCTGGGTATTAATCAGTGCTGCAGTCTGATCCTCCCAGTGCTGTGGATCATCTGCTGTGACTGTGTTCATCCAGTCCTGTTTGGGTTCTGCTCTCATGGTGTCACTGTCATAGTGAAAGATCTGAACCTCATTAACCAAACCAACAAGCACTCAACACGACAGACTGATAAAGATTAAGTTAAACTTGGTTTATTTTGGTTTATTTTCAATTTTAATATAACTTTATATGATACTTTAATGTAAAGGTTTCTAAACGTACTGTATGTGAAATTTATTATTATTATTATTATTTATGATATCACATACATTTGTTTAAAACAAGTTACATCTTTATTGTGAAAAAGTTGAAGTGGAATATTTTCCTTACAACTAGAATGCATCACATTCTTTTTAGTAATATAGATCATATGTATCATTTATAACAGCTCTGGTAACAACTGATGTAAAATGTTCATGCCCTGCATTATTTAACTGCTCAGCTTGTTCAGTTGCTCCATGAAATCACAGCTGCTGCTCACAGCTGAAACATCCTGACAGTGTTTTACTAACATGCTCTTTAATGCAAAATCCGGAAACCATTGAGTGCACTTCAGATCAGATGAAACAAAACAGAAATAAGTTTTACTCAGGAGATGGACAGAGTTTGACTGAAATTAAAAAGAAATAATAATAATAATTTCATATGTTACAGTTGAAATTGCTACAATTTGTTGTCTTCTCCCGTGATGATCTTCTTTTCACTCAAACTGATAAATGAATCCTTTGTACCTTTCTGCTACATTTGAGTCAGGATTAATTACTTATTTACATTTAAAATCTCTGTATGTTATTTTCCTGTTATCAGAATCAAACTTCTCTCCCCATGTTTAGGTTGTCTACTTTATTTCCTGTTTTGGCTTTTATTTTGTTGATCCTCCTGTGTCTGTTCCTGTGAGTCTGTTTGTCTTTACCTTCCTCGTTTTGTCCTTATTTGTTTCACCTGTTCCCCTTTTATACCCTGCTCTCCCCAGTTTTCTCTGCTGGTTTGTGTTGTGTGTAAGTGTGTGTTGGTACTCTGTCTGCCTTTGTCATTACTTTGTATCCTGCCTGATCCCTGTCTGAACTGTCAAGGTTTTTGGTCTATGGTTTGCTCTTTCCTTATGTGGTTTTGTTATTCCTAGTTAGGTGGTTTGGTTATTTCTTGTTATTGTGGTTTGGTTCTCCTTTGTTAGGTTTGCATTAGTTTATCCTCTGGTTGCTTTACCCTGCTCCCTGTATTAGTTCCCCCTGTTATTTTCCCATTGCCACTAGTTAAGTTTGTTTAATTTACCCGTGGGCCTGTGTCTGTACCTGTCGATTACCCTGTTCAGTATCACTTATACTCCATAATTCTCACATAGGCTTAAATACTTTTCCCCTCAAAGGATGAGACACGGTGCTTCCGGAACTGCAGTAAAATTTTCATTTTCCTTGGTTCATAGCTCACAGGTGAAACGCTGTTGCATCACAAAACATCTATTCAGTGGTGCAGTGAGTTAAATATCGTTCTCCCTAAACACATAACCAGCTGTGTGACAAGTGGAAGGACCATCTACAAAGTGCAACTCTGACAAAAGACACCACAAAAATGTTCGATAACTTCCCTCTTATGAAGTATATCTGGCTAGTAATACTACAGCATTTAGTTTTCAAAGATATGCTGTTGCCCAGTTCTGAAGAATTGTTTTTATTGGAAAAGAAATGTAATAACTTCCTCTTAGTGTAGTGTTACCAAAATAATTTTACACATCGATGGTCACCTGCTGATAATACAACATTTTTTTAAATGAAGCTATTGAATAATAAAAAAAAACTCTATAAATCTCTATTCATCTCTAGTTTTGGGATCTGATAGATCAAACAACTAAACCTGATAAACTGCCACCTTGAGCAAACCCTAGGCAACAATGCTAGATATACTTTCATGGATGAGTAATATAATTCTTCATATTATATATAACAATAAAGCACTGAGGGTTTTTTTCACAATGAGAACTTTTACTTTTGGTACATAGTACAGTGTTTGCAGACAGCACCAGCATCATATGCCTGATCACTAGGAATGATGAGCTCCATCTAAATATCTCCAGGACCAAGGAGATGGTGTTGGACTTCACTGGGACACACAGCCCTGTCCATATCCACCAGACACCTACAGAGAGACAGCTGGCTGCAGCAGAAGGACGAGGAACAACAGAACTGATGCAGCTCTTTCTTTACCAACAATCCAAAAAAACTGAACTCTAGCTTCCACAAATTGACATAATCATGTGCATCATCATTTACATTTGCCAGACCTGTAAGGCCCCTTTCTACTTGGAATACAAGACGCTAGACGTGATCTGGGCTGGTTAAACATTATCAGTATCTAATTTTTTCTTTGGTAAAACCAGAGTAAAGGAGTTTTAAACCACAGCAGATCATTAGTCTGCATGTTGATACAGCAGTTTTTATGCTGGATGCCTTCCTGACGCAACCTCCCTAGTTTATACCAGCGCTGCGTGGGGGGATGGGGATGTAGTTGGGAAGAGTGGGGTGCAAACCTCCAACACTATGGTCGGTGGGATGAACTGAGCCACTGCTGCTCCCAGGTAGCTGCTCTAAATCTATCTTTTAATTTCTAATTTCTAACTAAATCCACAGACAAAAGAAAGCAGTGAGGACGATGTTATAATCAGCATCTTATACTAAATGTGTGAAGGTACAAACACTTAAATGTTAAACTTCAAGATCTTTTGCTTGTTTTTTACTGAAGTGGCAGCAGAATTTCTGTCTCTTATAGAAATGTACTAAGTATTTCCATTATGTGGCTGTTATCTGTTACTCAGTGTCTGAGTTATAACATTATCTTCTACTGTATGAGGTCAAAGTAATGTGTGTTTTTAAGTATTATCTGCCAGTTATTTGTACTGCAGCTAATAAAGAAGTCATTGTATGTTACAGTGCTGCCTGTTTGAATCTGAATGCAGCACTGTGTAGATTTGTGAGGGTTTTTGGAAAGTGACAACATGCATTTACTCACGTATGTACACATTTGAGTTAGTTCATTTGCATTTAGAGCAGCTTTATACCCTTTTTTTACCCATACTCAGAGGCAAATATTGCATTTTAAATGTTTTCATACATTTACATTCCAATTGCATTAGATTTGTGATATAAACCAAAGTATTTAACATTATTTTATAAGTTAGGAACATTTTGTGTGGTTGGAAGTGGTTGTAATCATGTCATTTTTATTTTAATTTTACAAACTGGGAAACACAAGAAGTGACAAATCAAATAAAGAAAATCTAATTTATTGCATTCAACCTGGATAGAAACAAGTCATATTTAACATACAACTAACGTCTTACACAATTACAAGTTTTTAGTGTTTATAAATAGATCGAATGGCAAGTGACAGATCCCAATATAAATTGTGAAAATGTCTTAATTACAAAACACACATGTTATAAAGATTCAAGCTTCAAACTTCAAAATAAATCCTAGATTGATGTGTAGAAGTATACAGAGGTAGATCTGTTTCAATGTCTAGTACACTGTCATTTGTCTCCTCATCAGATTTAGTCTGTTTGTATTTGCACATTGAAATATGTCATTTTGAAGAAATTGTGCATATTCGTGGATTTGAAGTTGTGTAGACGTAGATGCCATGTTACTGTGGAATTAAATCAATTGTGGAATTAAACATTATTTTTTAAATGTTCAATTTAAAAACATGAACAACGTTCAGAATGTGAAATCACTGCTTAAACCTTCTTTGAGCTGCACAGAGTAGCTACAGCCTGAAGCCTGGTCATTATGTCCATCACTCGTCTGCTGCCTGATCAGTGCTAAATATTTCCTGACTGTATCTGAAGTGAAACTATTCTTTTAAATTGACTCTAATGTTAAGAAACTTTCTATTCTTACAATCTTAACTGCACAGATATTTGGCTCTTTAGCCTCTAAATGCCAGATATAGCTGCTCTGTCGTTAGTGCACAGAAGGTTCATCAGAGATTGAACAAAGTCCCTGCTGTTTCTAAAAATTAGGGTCACACACTAAGTGTTATAACTACTTTTCATGTAAAATAAATCCAAGCTCACTGCAAAACACTGCATTTCATCCACATGTAAATGATTTTCCAGCCATTTTAGTGTTGTGGCCTTTTGTTCATGTCCTGAATACACAGTGAGTTGTGTCTTTGCTGTAACAAAGACTCAACTCATTGTGTAACTTGTAATTCTTCCAAAGCAGAACTTTAATTCCAATTCTTGATGCTGCAGATTCTTTATTGGTACTTCACTCCTGTTGGGACAAATGAGCCTTCATAAATCAGCAGTGTAAAACATGTTTTCAAAATGCCAAACTGTATTCAAAGATGGAAACGTATGAAAAAGTTAAGACTTGTAGGGATTTAAAATCTGCTTAGTCAGAGTTTACACACAGATGGTTATGAAGTGAATATAGTGATAGTTCAGACAGAGCAGTTAGTTACCTGTGATCAATAGTGTGTCGCTGTGAACACTGTCTGAAGAGGAATCGTCAGAACGTTTTGACATCAGTGCTGATGGCAGCTGTTAAATCAGAAACACACTGTTACTGGCATCCTGACACTGTGAGACATTTTCAATCCAGAAACATTTTGTAAAGCACAGAGTGGATGTCTGGTCAGACAAAAGAATATGAAAACAAGTTTTACTTTACTTACGGATCAGTGGGCGTTTGGCTGAAATTAAATAAAATACAAATAACTTCAGTTATTCATCAATAAGAATTAAGGTACAATAAAAGCAATAAACAGAAGTTGCATGTTGTGCAATGCACAGTAATAAATAATATTGCTGATGATGATGGTCAAAAAGTTGGATGTTGATGATGATGATGATGATGATGATGATGATAACAGTAAAATAACAGTACAATTAACATTCATGACTGTGTTTATGTTTTCGTCTCTCACCATCTCTCGTCTTCTTTCTGTAAATGATGAATCCAATCAGACCAATGAGGACGACAAGAACAACTACTGCAATGATGGCGATGATCATGTTCATGGATGTTTCTGTTGAACAAACAAGAATCAAATCACATCCTGTACAGATGAAGCAGGTCAGAAGAGAAGAATCTAATATAGAGACACACAGACCATATTTTCTTGTTTGTCCTGCTGTTGTTTTGCTAAATTGTCTGAACATATAATAATGTAATTACAATGTGTATCATTGTTAATCCTGATCTGCTGTAATAGAAAATTTTCCTCTTGGAAGAATTGTAGACAGAAATCAGCGTGATGAACCATCTCAGGTTAATACATGCCGGCATGGAGAAGAACACATGGATGTTGAGTGTTGTTTCTGACTTGTATCTCTCAAACCCCTTCTATTTATACTTAAACCCAAGAAAGGAACCACCCTCAGAAAACATGACTAAAGAAACCAGGTGCATGCAGTTGACAGCCATCACTCTTGTCCCTTTCTAGATTATCTGAAGATATCAGTAACGAAGTCAATAAAACCCCTTTATCACCCTCTTTTAGATCTTGCGACCCCAGGACTCACTATCTGCTACATTTCTTTGGACCTTGTAACAACAAAGTGCCTGCTGTGATGTTAAACATTCCTCCAAACACGACCCATCCTATGATCTCTTGTCCTCTTTGTGACCTCTTCAATAGCTCATCTTGGTTGATTGTATGCTAATTATCTAATCATATGACTAAATTTACTTTCTTCCCTCACACTGCCTTTGTCTGTTTTGGATTCTGTCCTACAGGTATGTTCATGGCACCACGTGTGAACACAATACGAGCTTCTGACAATCCTGTTTACTGTATTTATTCATACAGTGGATGTATCACTAAATTCTCGACATAGTTGTGTTTATCAAAGTAAACAGTGCTGCAGAAAAAAATCTTTGTGGACAACAATTTTAAAAAATGCCTTATAACTTCAAAGCAATAATGTCTATTTGTTTGATTTGCTTATATAAGAAACTGGATGAAAAAAAACTGGAAAAAAAATTAAAAAGAAAGAAAGAAAAAGAGATGAAACAAATGCAACACAGATAGACAATATACTGTTTAACACATGAACTACAGAATTATTAAAGTAAAATTAATGTTACCACTGGTCCTGATCACAGCTTTGTCCAGTTTAGTGATGATGTCATCAACACCAGAGAGCAGAAACACACAGTCGTATCTCCTCCAGTCTTCAGGTTTGACGGATGAAATGTCCAGATCAACTCTCATCTGGAAGGTTCCATCATGGTTGGGGAGGATCTCTCCATGGTCCACGTCCTCATGAAGCTCTTCTCCATCTTTCCTCCAGTACATTGTGGCTCTGTCAGGGTAGAAACCTGTAGCGTGGCAGCTGACTGGAGAGGACGGAGACTTCTGGAGGACGGAGACTGAGGGACGAACTGGAGGAGACAGTTTTTCATTTTTCATTTACTACATACTAATAGTACTATTGATGTGTGATGTAACATATTCTGCTTTAGTCTGAAATAGTAATTTATGCCATGTCAAGTAAAATTTAAAAAGGACAGGGAGGACAGAAAGAGAGAAAGGGAAGACAGAAGAGAATTTGAGGAATGAAGCAGAGAAAAAGCAAAGAAAATAGAAGATAACTCATTGTAATGTTACTGTAAAATAATAACAAAGGAGATATAATAACATTATTGTGCAAACTATTTAACCTCAGTCCATGTGATTCTACCTGTTCTCAGTAGTGAGGTTTGCCCATAGTTCACATATGTCTTCAACCAATCAGGACAAATCTGGGTGATGTAATGATGTGTCTGCTCTGAAACAACTATGTCATTATCCCACTTGAGTTTGGTGATGAAACCCTGTTGCTTTGCAGTGATCCATGTCTTTGTGTTTAGGTCAAATATTATGAAGTCTTGTCCATCGTAACCAAAATGACTTAACCCACTAATCTCTCCAGTCTCATCATCCCATTCACAGCCGAACATGTTCTGGACAACATGAAAACCTGAGAGAGAAACAAAGACTTCAGTAAATCTCAGCACATTATCAGTTCATCTCACATCTTTTCCACAATCAATTGATCAGTCCAACAACTACCTGTGAAAAACTATGCTGTATGGAGGTTTTTCTAGAAGCTTCAATCCAGAATCAGTCAGTCAACTCACCTGCTGCACCTGGTCAGTGTTTCATGTTCAGCAGTTTGTTAGTACAACTGGTCAATGCAGGTTTGCTTCCTAAACAGATCACTCCATGTTCCCTTCTGTTGGATGATGTTCCACCATATTGTGAGGATCCCTCTGTCTTTCTGTTGGTGAGTCAGTTAAAGGACTTTCTATCCAAAGGAAGAAAAAGGTTTGCAGCATATCCATCGTAGAAGGTCTAAGTACACAGAGTATGTACCTCACAAGATGGCAGCCCAACCCTCCAACAGTTAACATGGTATGATGTAACTTCATATTTTCTCTAATTGTTAAATGAACGTCTGATTATGCTGAGCAAGTGATTCACTAACAGATTTAGTAGCAATGTTGTGCATGTGTGTCTGTGCACGTACACATATGTTCACTACTGTAAAAACAAAGAACAAAAAAACAGGATAAATCAGCATCAACAATATTTACCAATAAAAAGTGAAATAAAACAAACCTCCAGTTTGGTTAAAGCGATGCTTTGCAGTTTCAATGTTGTTTTTGTAGGTCTGCTGGGTAGCAATGAATCTCTCATTGTTCCTCTCCCAGTAATGTGGATCATCTGCTGTGACTTGGTTCATCCAGTCCTGTTTGGGTTCTGCTCTCATGGTGTCACTGTCATAGTGGATGATCTGAACATCATCAACCAAACCAACCACCACAAACTCTGGAAAGTCTGGGACTCCAGAAGATGCAGTGTAGAAATACTTCAGAGAGTGAGTCACTGAAAGAAAAAGTTAATGTCATGATTTTAGTTTAATTACGTTTTATAAATCACTGAATGATATTTCCCTGATATCAGAATCAAATGGATCTACATGTGTTCAAGACATTTAATCATATAAGTTTTGCACTACACAAATACAAACTTAAATATATAGATATGTGTTTTATTGCCCAATATTTCAGATTTTATCTTGAAAACAAATACATAAATAGAAATTTTTAAAAAATCTATTAATCAAGTCATCGGATTATGTATCTAACTTTCATTGATAGAAAATACTGTAAAACAACCATCTTCTTCTAATATTTACTGTAAGACCTGCAGCTGTTCTCCTATGGAATATGTTTTTTTCACATGTTTGACTAAGAGGTTCTTTTTATTCTCCAGCCTTTTTTTTAAGTAACAGAGTAGTTGTTTTGCACTTTGGGTTTTGCAAAATTAGTTTCCATTTCATAATCCAGCATTGTCCTTTGCTGTATGCAGATCATATTTCTGTAACTTTACATTTACATAAAGTAACTGTTATAACTCAATGTGTGCAGTTAAAATTATGTGTAAAATGACTTGTAGTGTTTTCTGAAAATTGTATATTTATGTACAGTAACATAAATATACAGATGTCAAACAATACAACATATGACCTTTGTACACATATTATCACCTTACAAAGTTTTCACAGATGCCTTATTTACTTAATCTGAGAGTGAAACAGGTTATATGATTTTTTCTTTCTGTTGCTTTTAAGTGATTAAAGGTGTAGATCTGATACATATTACAGTGTCAATGTTTGTGTTATTTCTGGTATCATGTTAGAAAATGTTTAGAAAGAAAAGGATCCAATTTTGTATCAATACACAGGTTTTGTTTTGGCTTCAGCAAGTTCCAGTCTTTGAAAACAACACCATTAATTAACAGGTAAAATCATGTTTCTAATCTGTTAAAGTGTGTTGAATATAAACCAACCTATTTAATGCAAAAGCTAATTCTAATATTTACATCACATTTACACTACTTTTAAAATAACTTTTATAATTGCTCTGAATTCTATATCTGAGTTTAGTTTTTCTTTTGTTTTAATCTGTTTTGTGCTGCCTACACTTCATTACGTTTTCATTTTGGCATTAAGATCAATGTTGTGCCACATCTCAAAACCAAAATGGAGACATAAACAAACAGAACAATCCTGTATTTACACCATACATTGAAACAATGAACCTAATACCGGAAAATAAATAAAACACATTATTAAACTGTTTCCCCTTTCAGAAATAAAAACACTGAATAATAAATAGTTAGATTCAAACAGTAATAATCAAGCGACAAATTTCATAGTGAGGACGGATGATGGGCTGACGTCTGCTTTGTTATTCCATGCGATCTACCCACGCTACCTTTGCCATCGACCTATTGGGCTGCGATGGACCAACAGCCTGCAGATCATAAAAACATGACGCGTTTTTTCTTTTATGATCAAACACATTAAAAAGTGTTTAACTCACATCCCGTCGCGCCGTTTATTCCCAGGAGAAGCAGAAATATCAAGGTGTCCATTGTGTCCATTTTGTCCATTTTCTTCACTATCTATTATGCTCCATAATTCCAGATAAGCTATTTTTTTTTTTCCTCAAAGGACGAGACATGGTCTTCCGGGTGTTGTCTTTCCAAGTCTGACCCGAAGAACTGAAGAGAGGTTTAACATCCACCTCCATCTGAACCAATGGGATTTTAGTTTCAGTGTTACATAACAAAAAAACTGGGTTAAACTGACAGATTGAGGTTATTAACGAAAGTGAAAGCAAAAACATTAGAACTGACTCCTGATATAATGCACAACACTACAAGTGAAGAAATGAACAAATGAAACTTAAGCAGACAACACAAATATTTTATAATTTATATGTGTGTAATTGCATAATAAAAGTGAAACAATGTGCAAAATAACAAAATAAAGCAAAATGAAGTCTAACAGCAGCTGCAGGACAGATCTTCATAACTGACATCATACATCATTTTTTAAAGTTATAACACAAAATGTGAGTGCAACATTTCTTCACACAGACCAAACACACAACATCAGGTTAAATAAAGTACAAGTGAGATTATAGTGTGAAATAAATAATAAAATAAATAATAACTTCTGACATCAACAAAGGAAGTTGTTTGTAATACACTTGAGAAAATGTTGCTGTGTGGAAAATATCAGCAGTATCAATAATATTTCAGAGTTGTTACTGCTGAGTTACCATTGTTTATTTTTAAATGTTGATATTAATTAATTCTTGAATTAATTGAATTTCCATAAAATGTAATAAACAAACATTCCATGTGATCATCTTTAAGAAAGCTAATGGGAAGGCATGCATGCACAAATATTTCAAATATTAAACACAATATTGATAAAACACAAACAGTCATGATCTTCATGTCTTTATTAAACACATTCATTAATCACACAAAGTAGTGGTGGAAAGAAAAATGGCAACAGTGTTTTAATAACTGGTTAAACCACCTTTGGCAGAAAAAGTGTTTTCTGGAGCTGTGGATCAAACCTGCACAAAGTTTGGACCATTCTTCTTTACAGAGCTGCTTCAGCTCAGCCATATTCTTTTAGCTAAATGATATTAAGTCCAATTATACTGAGTAGATGTTAAGTAGAGAAAGTTTGGTCACAATGTCCTTATTTTGTGTTGCAATGTGTCCTTACAGTATAGATGCTGTGGTTGATGCATGGTCATGACTTTTGTTGCAGGTGTAAAACGTAGATTAAATAATAAAAATACAAACATCTCTTCATTACTGTACTGTGCACTGCACTGCCGTATTTACCGTAGGAAGAAGTCAGGACATGATCTGGATAAATAAACCTCAGTGAGATCAGTCAGTTCAGTTTCTATCCAACAGTAGCAACTACGTACATTTGCCCAAGCACAGAGGTTAAAGTACATTTTTGAAGTACTTGTACTTTGGATTATTTTTCAATTCAATTCGGTTCAAATCAACTTTATTTATATAGCACCAATTCACAACGAAGTCTCCTCAAGGGACTTTACATATAGTTGAGACTATACAGATATGAAGAGAAAACCCAAAAATCCCCAGGGTCCACCCTGGACAGTTCTCTAGTCATTCTCAGGACCAACACAGAGAGACATGACAGACAACTGTTCACACTCACATTTACTTCTACAGACAATTTAGAGTCACCAACTAACCAGACATGCATGTCTTTGGACTGTGGTAGGGAAAAGGAGGAAACCAACGTAGGCTTGGGGAGTACATCCAAACTCTGAACATGAAAGCCAGCAGGTCTCAGGACTTTATTGCTGTAAGGTGACAGTGCTAAGCACTGACTCACTGTGCTGGCCATTGGTAATAATAATGAAACTTTTTAGGAATAGGGAAAGGGTTAAATCATATTCCCTCGTTGATTAAAGCGAACTACGTTGGGGCGGCTGTAGCTCAGTTGGTAAAGGCAGTCGTCCACGGCGCTGTCTATAAGTTGAATTGTCCCTGGGCAAGACACTGAACCCCTAACAGCCCATTCCCATCCCCAGCTGTGCAGTGCTGGTCCAACTCTGGTAGAAATTAGGGACGGTTGTGTCAATAAGGGCATCCGGCGTAAAAACTGTGCCAAATCAACATGGGGACAAATGATCTGCTGTGGCGACCCTGAACTCATGGGATGACAAGACGAAAACAATTGTTGGACAATTGCAATTTAGACTGTGTCTGTGGTAGGTTTCTTGTGTGTCAGTACTGAGTAACTAGTGGCCTAGTTAACTAGTTAGGTGTATTCCACTACTTTAAACATATGAAGCAGGTTAATGGGTCTCAGGATCAGGGAGTGTGTTGTTGAGCCTGCAGAATTTGAGAAGTTCCAACTCATCCACAACAACAACTTCTATAAATGTAAATGCATTTATTAATATACTGAGACTTGAGTGCATAGTCTTTTTTTAAGTTATAATGTATCTTATTTTTATCTTAAAAACCATATAGCACAGCCTTTCACATGCTGTAAGTTTCCATGGACATTATCTCCTCCATCCAAACTTTATCTCTCATAAACACATGCTGACACGTGTCATCATAGCTCCACCCATAAACCTCAGAAAACACATGCGCTGCCATGTTGCGTCTTCACGTGTTGGCAGAAATGGCAGAAATACAAAACCTCTCTTTCTTGGCAGTATCTGAAGGGCAGACTGGCTGTCCATGCTTTATTTCTAACACCAAAACTTTTTGCCTCAGTATCAACATATTTGCCTCGAGCCTTGATGACGTTCAGATTCGGGGCTCAAAAGAAGTTAATGAACACAGAAATGAAAGTCTCCATAATCAATTTCTGTAACAGGCCAAAATAAAACTACACTGTAGTTCTCTAGTGACTCTTTATGAAGCCCTGCTGCTTGGTGATGGGCGGATCGATAGCAAAAAATCGATATTTTTCCTGTAAAGCTTTGCAGAGTTCTTTTTTGGCACCAACAAAATTAGTCCCTTGGTCACACTTAATTTGTCTCACTGAGCCTCTCAATGCAGTAAAGCATCGCAGACCATTGACAAATGCATCAGTTGACAGATCCTCCAGCATCTCTATGTGGCTGGCCTTTGAGCAAAAACAAGTAAAGAGCAGGCCATATCTTTTGGGTTCTTTTCTACCTTCTTTGGTCATAAAAGGCCCAAAACAGTCCTTGCCACAGTATGTGAAAGGCGGAGATGGTTCCATTCGTTCTATAGGTAGATCACACGTTCTTTGTCTTTCCACAGGTCTCCTTAATCTCCGGCAAATCACACACTGGTGAATATAAGATGTGACAGCTCCATTCATACCTTGGATCCAATAGCCGTTAGATCTTATTTCATTGAGGGTGAAGCCCTTTCCCTGATGTCCAACCCTTTCATGGTAGTATGCAATTATCAGCTTTGTAATGTGATGTTCTCTGGGAATGACTGTTGGGTGCTTGAGAGAACTTAGAAGTGTTGAAGAACCTAGTCTTCCTCCCCCCTTAAGAACACCGTCTTTGTCAAGAAAGACATCAAGCCACAGGCATCCCTGAAGTCGCTCTCTAAAGCACGGATTCCATGGCAAGGTGTTGCTCTGCCAACAATGCTCCAACCTAAGTCCGTTTGTACAGCATGGGGCTCCTCATCTATTCCTATTATCACTTGTTTAGGTGCCAAGGCTCGGGAACAGTTGTAGCCTATGAGGAGACCTACTTCACAACTGAGGAGAGGGAGAATTTCATCACTGATTGCTGACAGATGTCTCCAGCATTTGGGATTTGGTCACGATGTGCAGGTATACAGTCCTTTGTGTAAGCGGGAGGAAGGGGAATGTGTATGGCTGAGCTGTAGCTCCTAACACGAAGACCAGACCCCTTCTCACTGCTTACAACTGTATTTTTTCCCATCTAATGGTCAGTGTTAATTTCACTGAACAAGCATCTGCTTTTACGGCTTTTCAAGAGTTTCGTCCACTTGTGTAGTTGGTGAGTATCCTGACATAACATGCATAATGATCTTATATTTGTATTTGTTGATATTTGCTTGTCACGATCCACAGCTGGTTGGATACTGAAAACACTTGCCTTGTTTCTTTTGATCTCCTTTAAATTTCCCCTTTAGCTGCGAGCCTCAGATGAACGTAGAGCATAGATGGAGGTGACTGGTTTGCAAGCAATCTCTGTTTCTGTTGACACAAATGCAGAAAATGCACTAAAACGGGGAAACTCTTTGCCTTCCATAGGGGCCTGTGTTACCTGAAGATTCCATCTGGCTGCTGTCCAGTCAGGTAGTTTTTGTATCAGCTTCTGATTTTCTTCACAGTCATTTAATATTTCCAGTCCCTTCACATGAGCCATAGCTTGAAGGCAGGCATTCAAAAAGTCTGCAAAGTTTCTAAGACCTTCAGCATCTTTAGACTGTATTTTTGGTCAGCATTCTCTCTAAATGCTCTTTGAATAACAAATGTCTGGCCATATCGTTGGTCAGGTTTTTTCCAGGCATCTTGGTACACCTCTTCATCATTTCCTTAGAAGGTCCCTTCAAGGCATTTACGAGCTGGGCCACTAACATATGTTTTGAGGTAATACACCTTTTCAGAAGGGGAAATGCCTTTTTGATCTATAAGAGACATGAAACAGGCTTTCCACTCAATGAAGTGGATTGGCTCACCAGTGAACACTGCCGGCTCAGGCATAGGAAGTCCGTTCATTGAAATACTGTCCTGAACAGCTTGTGCCAGTAGAGTGACTTCAGGAGGTGCTGAAAATATGGCAGTGTTGGATGGATGTGATGCAGGAGGTTGTGATACAGGAATCAACTGGCTGAATGTCAGTCATCTGAGTAATTTCTCTGTCGTATGCTTCCAACCTGGCTCTAGCTGCCATTAAATCCTTTCCAGCCTGCAGACGTTCCAATTCAGACAGTTGAATTTCCAATTCTTTCTTGTGCTGTTCCTCTAGGATTCTTAGCTTTTCCTTTTGTTTTGTTTCCACTAGAAGGATGTTATACTTTCTGCATCAAAGTCTCCATTTTAATTATGTCACTGGTCACTGCCTAACATGCATCTACTTTTCGTCTTAAATTGGTTGTTGGTGTTATATAATCTCTCATTTTAGTGTAGAGTTTCATGATGTCGTCCTTCTCTTTCTCTAAAGTGTCTGCAATTGTTGCCATGTGCGTTTCAGTGATGTCTGACTATAGTTCTTCTCTTGCCTTACGAACCTGAACTTTCCAATATTCATATAAGCCAATAAGCCTCTTTTCCTTTTCGGTCGTTTCTTCCCTTTGGTAAGCGGCCATCCTTTCAGTTGGTGCTCTGGTGTTTTCTGAGCGGCGAAGAACCTCTGTAGTGTCTTTAATTTGGGGCTGTAGATCAGCGAGCATTTTTTCTTTACACAGTAATGTTTTATTGATATCTTGTCAAGCCTGTGTATTCATAAATCTCCCTTTGCAGATCTGCAATCTGTTGGTTGGTGTCTTTAGCAAATGCAGATGAGGCCTCAATAACCTCCATGTGTCATGGTCACAGTGTACTTCCTGGTTTTGGACTATTTTGTGGCCCCTTCTCCTTACTTCCTGTCCCTGGCTCTTTTTGCCCAGCTTTACCCTCGTTGTCCCTCATTGTTTGCACCCTTTTCCCGCCTCTATTTAAGTTCAGTCTTCCCTTCACTCCTCTGCCAGATTTTCTTTCAGCGTTGTCTTTAAGTTTTATTTCCCTGGTGTACGGTAGTGTGAGTTGTTAACTTAGAGTCATTTTCTTGTACCCTCCTGGTATGAGCGGTTTCTGTTATCGTTACGTTCCCTGTCAATAAAAGCCCTTTTGGTTTGTCCCTCACACTGTCTCTTCTCTTGGGTCCATCATTAACCTAAATTGTGACACCATGTCCATTGTAGCCTTCTTTATCTTTAATTCCTTAAAGTTTCAGACCAATTTCTGCTGCCTGCCGTCTGTTGTAAGTGAGGACCTTATAACCATGATGAAGGGAGGAGCAGCTGAGGTGCAAGCTCTTACTGTGGAGTCCAGTCAGACATTTGAAGTCTTACTGATGGTCTGATGATAGTTTAATTTCTTTATCCTTTTCCTCAAACCAACGTAAGAACTACACAAAGTAAACACAGACAAAACAATAGATAAAAACCATATTATATTTCAAAATAAAACACATCCATCTTACAGGAAGTTATAAAAGTAAAAGCCACAAAACAAATCAAAGGTTTGAACTGGGCACATTAGCAGGAGAAAAACATTGTAAGGACGTTACATCTGTTGTGTTTTCTCAACTGTATGACCTGCAGAAGTTCTCCGTGTAGGTTTTTAGGGCTTCATAAGGATTTTTCGTATTTAAATAGTTATGGATTTGAGTGTTAAGTTTTCAGAGATAGCTTATTTATTTATTTATTCTGAGAGGGAAACAGATTACATCATATTTTTCTTCTTTCTGTTGCTTGTAAGTGATTAAAGGCCTGATACATATTATGGTTTGTGTGATTTAATAAAAAGCCAATCACATGTTTGGTATCATGTTACAAAATGGGGCAGCATGGTGGTCGAGTGGTTAGCTCCACCACTCACAGAAGGTTGCGGGTTCGCGTCATTGTCTGACTGTGGTTTGCATGTGCTCCCTGTGGTTGTGTGAGGTTCCTCCACAGCCCAAAGACGTGTGTGTTAGGTTAGTGTTCTAGTAGTAAATGTGTAGAGCAACAAGATGGGACGCAGGAGTCTGTGAGAACTACCCACCAGGTTGGTCCCTGATTGAGACCCGGACTAGCTCCCTTGTGGCTGCCCACTGTTCCCCTCATGTGCATGGGTTAAATTCAGAGAAACAATTTGTTTGTAATTGTAATTTCATTGTAACATGCACATGCAATATATATAAGTGCTCAACGACAACAAAGGTTCTTCTAATTGGTAGGTGTGAATATGTGTGTCTCTGTGTGTTTGTCCTGAGATGGACTGGACACCTGTCCAGGGTGGACCCCACCTCTCACCCCATGACAACTTGGATAGGCTCCAGCCCCCCCACAACCCTACAACTTTATTATGTTTGTTGTATTGTATTTCTATAATGTGCAACAAGGGACCCTTGGAAATAAACGTTCATATAGATAAGTCATAGCTGTGAAGCGTTTTTTCTTTTATGATCAAACGACCTTATAACTCACCTCCCGCCCCGCTGTTTATTCCCAGGAGAAGCAGAAAAATAAAGTTGACCATTGTGGGATTTTCTTCAATTTCGCTCCTCGTCTATAATACTCAGATAGGCTAAAATATGTTTTGTTTTTTTTTTCTCAAAGATGTTTCTGTCTGAAATAAGGAAGAACTGTGGAGATGTTCAACATCTGAACCAATGGGATTTTAGTTTTCGTTTTACGTCACTAGAATCTGCATTATACTAGAAGAATGCGGTTATTAACTAGCACTGTTCTGTGATGATGTTCTAAATACAACTTTTCATTAATCAAAAGATTTTTAGAAAATGAAGCAACTTCCTTCAAACTGAACATGCACCATGATAGTGTCCCTCACTAAGAACTGTCTAGTTGAACCCAATTATTCAAGTCTTCACTATCACTGACAATCCAATTTTATTTATTTGCATTTTAAACCATCAGATCAGTTCAGCTTTGTCTCTGTCTTCCTGGTTTATTACAAAGCTGTGTACGCTGAAAAACCACTGAACAAGAGACATTTTACAGTACTGTTGATGTTTGGACACTTAAGACCATTTTACACTTTACTGTTACTGTGGCACAGTTATTGAAATGATTGTGTAGCAACTTTGGGGTCAAAGGTTTAAAAAGGTAAATGAGCAGATTTTCTCTACAGAAGGTGACGTCACCCCTTACAAATGTTTTGAATTTCATTATACACTGGTCACGAAATGTGGCTCTGATCTTTATCAAAGCCAAACACAAAATGTTTAGGCTGATAAAACACAAACAGTCATGATCTTCATCTCTTTATTAAACACATTCGGTAATGACACAATGGCAACAGTGTCTTACTGTTCACAGATAAAAAGTAAACAGTCTGCACTTCTATAAGACTTTTCTACCTCAAAGCGCTTTACACTGTTTCTTATTCACCAATTCAGACACTCACACACCGATGTGGGAGCTGCTATGCAGCTGGCCAACGCTCACCGGACACTGGCTCACCACAAATTAGTTGGGGTTCAGTGCTCAAGTCTTGCTGAAGGACACTTTGACAAGTGACTTGAGGAGACGGGGATCGATCCAACAACTACGAGTCGGTGTAGACACACACCGATGACATGGCATCCAAAGTCCTCACCTGACCCACCCAGAGCAACTTGGGGTTCAGTGTCTTGCCTGAGGACACTTCAGCACATAGCCAGGAGGAACCAGGAATCAGGAATCAAACCACTGACCCTGTGGTCCACAAACAACGGCCTTACCAGCTGAGCTACAGCCTCCATTTTATAAATCTCAGCTGTAATTAAAAGAATAATTGAAACAAATTAAAAGAGAGCAAACAGAAAACAAACAAATTACATCTTGACAATTAGAAAATTGATTAAGAGTAGAGAGGAAAAAACTCAAAGACCTGATTAGAATCAAAAAGTCTTCAGCTTTTACAAGTTTGAAGGAAATATACAAGCAGAGTATTTACACAATTGGAAACTTTTTACTGATGTCTATATTTTGTCCATTGGTGGAACAACATTAATACAAACACTCATTCTATGTGTAATTTTAGGTTCTTACTTCATATATTTTATAAAGTAATACATTCTCTGAATATTAAATCGACTTTCAGATTCAAATTTAGACATGAAATATTTATTCTTTCCAGATGTTTTTGAAGTTTCTGATCTCCCCAGTGATCTACAGCCTTTGGTCCCATGCCCCTGTTTCAGTTAACTAGTCTAAGGGACATCTAGGACAATTATACTGTGTGTGTAGGTGCTTACACTGATAATAAGTCATTAGTCTCATGGATTTTGCCTGTGTGGGCTGGGGGTGCTCAGCATGTCTTTGATACAAGTGAGGGGGCTTCTAGAACAAAAAGGTTGGGAAGCACTGATCTAAAGAATCAAAGAAAGAACTTCCAAGTATAAGAAACGTTCCACAGTTTGACAAGAACATGTTAACTCAAGGTCTGTATCATATCAACTATGTAAATATAAGTAGAAGTGGGTCTATATGTATATTACATTGGTCACTATGGTGATTTCATTTTAAATAAACACACAAACCTTTAAATCAACTGTGTTTGTCTGTAAAGTGTTGTGATGCTTTTGGTTTTTTATATTTTGCTTTACTTTTCTCTCCATGTAAGACAGATATTCATCCATTTTTATCTCCTATCATCTCTGTTTTTGCTTCTTTTGAACATAGTTTCATGCAGTTTTGTTTAACATATCAAGTTACTCACAGTTTCCAGGTTTG
Source organism: Channa argus (assembly GCF_033026475.1). Taxonomy (NCBI): domain Eukaryota; kingdom Metazoa; phylum Chordata; class Actinopteri; order Anabantiformes; family Channidae; genus Channa; species Channa argus. The sequence continues at coordinate 7,334,135 of NC_090197.1, forward strand.
GGAGTTTGTTCTATAGTTTGTTGGATTGAGTTGTTCCATGACATCAGTGCTGCTGGCAGCTGTTAAATCACAAACACACTGTTACTGGCATCCTGACACTGTGAGACATTTTCAATCCAGAAACATTTTGTAAAGCACAGAGTGGATGTCTGGTCAGACAAAAGAATATGAAAACAAGTTTTACTTACGGGATGGTTGGTGTTTGGCTGAAATTAAATAAAATACAAATAACTTCAGTTATTCATCATTAAGAATTAAGATGCAATAAAAGCAATAAACAGAAGCTGCATGTTATAAATGTAATAAATAATATTGCTGATGATGATGGTCAAAAAGTTGGATGTTGATTATGATGATGATGATGATGATGATGATGTAAATTAACAGTACAATTAACATTCATGACTGTGTTTGTGTTTTCGTCTCTCACCATCTCTCGTCTTCTTTCTGTAAATGATGAATCCAATCAGACCAATGACGACAAGAACAACTACTGCAACGATGGCGATGATCATGTTCATGGATGTTTCTGTTGAACAAACAAGAATCAAATCACATCCTGTACAGATGAAGCAGGTCAGAAGAGAAGAATCTAATATAGAGACACACAGACCATATTTGCTTGTTTGTCCTGCTGTTGTTTTGCTAAATTGTCTGAACATATAATAATATAATTACAATGTGTATCATTGTTAATCCTGATCTGCCTTTGTCTGTTTTGGATTCTGTCCTACAGGTATGTTCATGGCACCACGTGTGAACACAATACGAGCTTCTGACAATCCTGTTTAAGTTCAGCATGCTGCATATTACCATTCAGTTTGATTCAGACTGATTTATAACCTCAAAGTAATAATGTCTATTTGTTTGATTTGCTTTGTTTAATTTATTGAACCAAAATTTAGATTTAGACCCAAAAATTTTATATAAGAATTTATATAAGAAAAAAATGAAAAAGAAAGAAAGAAAGAGAGATAAAACAAATGCAACACAGATAGACAATATACTGTTTAACACATGAACTACAGAATTATTAAAGTAAAATTAATGTTACCGTTGGTCCTGATCACAGCTTTGTCCAGTTTGGTGATGATGTCATCAACACCAGAGAGCAGAAACACACAGTCGTATCTCCTCCAGTCTTCAGGTTTGACTGATGAAAGTTTCAGATCAACTCTCATCTGGAAGGTTCCATCATGGTTGGGGAGGATCTCTCCATGGTCCATGTCCTCATGAAGCTTCCGTCCATCTTTCCTCCAGAACATTGTGGCTCTGTCAGGGTAGAAACCTGTAGCGTGGCAGCTGACTGGAGAGGACGGAGACTTCTGGAGGAGAGACACTGAGGGACGAACTGGAGGAGAGAGGAAAACAATTTGTCATTTCTTTGTTATTTGCTGCATATTAAAATTGTGATTCCTTTTTAATGTAATATGTGGAGACAGGAAAAAAAGTGACTGAAAACAGGATGCATGGAAGGAGAAGAGAAAGAAAACAGAGGTGATAAAGAGTGAAAGAGGAAACAGTAAAAAGAAGGAGGCAGAAAGTTGTAGAGAGGTGAGAGGGAAAATGTGAGAAATGAAAAAGTGTATAAAGTGAGACATACACGTAGTGGGTCAGTGTATATTGTTATATGTAAATTATACTTTGGTTAGTGTTGGTTTGAAACAGAGGAACTGTGTGAGGATAGTTGTGTTCATAAAACTGCATCTTCTCATGTGGTTCTACCTGTTCTCAGCAGAGACCTGCTCCCATAGTTCACATACTTCTTCAGCCACTCAGGACAAATCTGGGTGAAATAGTTTTTCATCTGTGCTGTGAATGCTCTGTTATTATCCCACTTGAGTTTGGTGGTGAAACCCTCTGGTTTTGGAGCGATCCATGTCTCTGTCTTCAGGTCAAATCCTATGAAGTCTTCTCCATCATAACCAAACTGATAATAAGCAGTGACCTCATCAGTGTCATCATCCCAGTCACAGCCGACCATCCACTGGAGAATGTGAACACCTGAGAGAGAAACAGTCTTCAGTAAACCAGAGTGTGATGTCAGCATAGTCACAGATCTACCACAGAGACACAAGATGTTCATCTTCTGCTGTCACAGCTTCTATGGGAACAAATCACATCCAGTCACCTGAACAGTGCTGATAGACAAGATAGACACAGAGAGGAAGAGACTGCTTCAAAGATTCAGATTCTAGAACAGTCCACATTCTGTCTTTACCACAAAGACACACTGATCCATCAAGACCACAAATTTAAACACTTCAGTGTAAAATATTAATTTTAATAGTAAATTTATTCTATCAAATTAAAAAGGAACCAATATTTAGGACGTTTTCTTGGTAAAAGGTGATTATCTGATTATCAGTAGTATTTATTTCTATTACTGGATTAATTGTTTTTCCACTGCTCCTCTCTCCTCACGTCTTTTCCCTCCGTTTATCTTTAGTGGGACGAACTAAGACGAAACGTTTAGAAGTAACTTGGGATGCAGACGCTGGCATCTGCTCATGTGAATCTTAAAATCAGATTTACTTAAAAAAATATATATTTTCAGAAATTTAATTCCAGGCTCATTAATTCACTTCCTGTCAGTTAAATTATCTTTATGAAGAAGAATCTTTAAATATCTGTCAGTAAAATCTTGTGTTTTATCTTTTATTTAAATAGACGTCACATCAACCTGCAGCTTCTCACATGTCGGTAGTTTCACGTCACATTTCACTGTGTGTGTTCTTCATTTGATTGTTATGTGGTGTTTTGTTGGTGTCTGTCACGTGTCACTGATACAATAACTAACAATCCTCACGTGTGTTTTAAAGCTCTTCACTAACACTGTGTTAAATACAGAAACGTTGTTGTGTTGCTTTTAAAGTTGAGTTTTTAGCACAGTGTTTGCTGCAAAGCTCATCGTGTGTTTTGATTCAACATGTTCACACGTCTTTGTCACCGTCCTGCTCTTTACACGTTTCTTGCTCCTTTTCTCTCCCTCACGTCGAGTCAATATTCACCCTCAGTCTCCCCAGTTTGTCCCCCCCCCACACCACCACCACCACCACCAGCTACTCACACACTCAGTCTCTCTCTTTGTTTCCTGTCCCTCCTTCACTGTCAGACCTGAACACACTCACATGTTGTTCATCCTCAGTTATCAGCCTCAGGATTTAAACAGCCTCCACACACACACACACACACACACACACACACACACACACACACACAACCACTCTTACACACACACACACACACACACACACACACACACACACACACACACACACACACACACACACACAGTCAGATTGATCATTCATCTCCATTTGGACTGTGACTCTCTTGCAGCCTCCTGGTTTCTAACGTGTATCTATCAGACTGTTTCCCTGGACCTGGTCTCAGTCTGTCCCCCTTTCTACACTTTGTCTGCTCCGTGATCAAACTCCTGCTTCAATTCCTGAACTTGGGTTTCAGTCTGATCCTTGTCTGCTTTGTCTCTTCTTGGTATATGAAATATTTATCTAATGAAATTTTAAAAGACTGAATTATTTCATTAACAATTATATAAAAAGATAAAATCAGCAAAAACTAATATTTAAAAAACGAAAATCAGCCTCTTTGTCTGTTTGTTTTTTTATTGATCAAATAATAAATGGACAATTTATCCATCACTTAAAAACTGTATTTTATCATAGACTCACTGGTCACTGAACATTAATTTTGTGTAATTCTTGTCCTTATTTCTTATTTGTTGTTATTAATATATTCTTAGTTTTCATTAATATTTATTAACAACGATATAAAAAGATAAAATCGGCAAAATCTAATATTTTAAAAAACGAAAATTTTAATTGATTTTTTTTTTCAAAATGTTTGTTAATTTTCCTCATTTCTTATTTGTTGTCATTAATAAATTCACAGTTTACATTGTGATAACTCACAAAATAGTTAAGATGTTGAACTATTTATACTTAACTTAAAATGATATAAATCGATGAGAAACAGCTCATTTTAACACTTACATTTAATGATTAATTTAAATATTAAATTAATGAAATCATCAAATTAAAAAAAACATTTTTAACATGTTTTTTCTTGATAAAAGTTGATTATCTAATTGTCAGCATTCTAATTTTGATTTCAGTTGCTCGATCAATGACTTGTTTTCACCACTATATAAACTCTGAGTGCCGAAAATGTTCATAATTCACTCTTCATCTGTTCACTGATGCAGAGCAGATGTAGTTACCAAAGGGCTCCAGCAAGAGAGATGCTGAGCTTTGTTGTGGGACACAGCAGCACAAAACCTTCTAATAAAAACATGTTTGTGTGTTTCAGCTGCGTTCAATGACACACACTCTTTTAGACGTTCATCTGTGGATCCAAATATTAATTATCACTAAATGAAGGCACCCGCAAACACAATTTAATGTGACTGAAAATAATCAGATCAGATCCTGAAATTTGACCCCAAATGACAAAAATGAAATGAAATGAAAAAAGAAAGAATTGAACCCAAGTAAAAAATGAGGCATGGTGAGTATTTGTGTGTTCACATTCATCTAATACTGTAAAAAAAATAGGATGGAAAAATCTTTGAGTAAAAAACACAAACAAACCTCCAGTTTGGTTGAAGCGCTGCTTTGCAATTTCAATGTTGCCTTTGAAGGTCTGATGCTGACCCATTGCAATGTTAGTCTGAGTTTCCCAGTACTGTGGATCATCTGCTGTGATTCTGTTCATCCAGTCCTGTTTGGGTTCTGCTCTCCTGGTGTTGCTGTCATAGTAAACTGTCTCCACTCCATCAACCATCTCAAGAGCCACAAAATCTGGAAAGTTTGGGACTTGAGAAGATGCAGTGTAGAAATACTTCAGAAAGTGAGTCACTGAAAGAGAAGTTGATGTTGTTATTTCATTATTTAAAATTGTTTGTTTTATAACTATATATATATATATATATATATATATATATATATATAAACAATGTTTTTTTGCACCATACAATCAAATGACAATATAACACATCCAAATCATCTCTCTTATGCATTTAATAAATGAATATATTCATGAACCATTCATATTATTTAATGCTTTTGCTTCTTTGATATTGAACAATCTGAAACCAAAGCAGTGATACACAATATGTTCATTATTATTTTACAATATGTTCATTATTATAAAATTATTCATGAGCCTGCACTTTGTAAAACCAGGCATCATAGTTGAATAAAATAATAAAAGTTGAATAAAACTCTGATACAACCACTGATAAAATGCCATGAGAGCTGGAAATAAGCCCAGGATGCAGTGAACAGAGTCACAGAAATCTGTTAGCAAGGACAAAATATGAGAGTAAATGTATGAGGGGTCTTAGCAATATTTTGTTATTTGCACCTGTATTAATCCCAGTAAACACAGTGGATGGTTGCGTTTAATCCCACTGTGTACGAGCGTTTGTATCTGCTTCCTTCAAAAGGCAAAAAGAACTTTAAGAAGTGACATAGCTGCTGTACATCTGCCCCTTTCTGGCTCAAAGATGCTCGTTATATTGTTTGATCGACTTTGACACCACGTACAATGATCCCATTTGAAGGCAAATTTCACCATGAATTCAGTAGTTTGATGTCTAATAATAGAGCAGCAGTCCGGGGTCTTCGCTTTATGTGCGCGCTCCTGTGCAGTGAATGCAGAACTCGGTAGACAGGTCAAACTCAGCACAACACGCCAAAGGGTGAAATTGCTAATATGTCAACTAAGTCTTTTAATTGGGGGGAATAACAGCATAACTGCACCTGGTTTAATCAAGCGATTCCTCGTCGCTTGTGTCTCGTTTTCATCAAAAAAACGGACAAAATGCTAAATTATGAAATTCTAACGTGTAACGCATCTTTGATTACAAATGCAGTGAAATAAAAAGTAAAGATATTTACTCTTAGATGTAGTGGAGTAAAAGTAGCCGTAATTAAATCTACTTAAGTAAAGTACAGATACATGGAACATGTACTAAAGTACATTAAGTAACAGCCTTTCCACCACTGATCATAGTTTTAGATCTAAATAAGTTAAAGTTTTCAGTTATTGGTGGCTATTATTCAGAATGTCTCACTGACTGACTTTATTTTCTGTATTTAACAAAGTTAAAATTCTATTGGGTCAATAAAAGTATTTCCTGGAGTTTTGCCATTTTTCGGGTGAATGTATGTTTTTCCTAACATCCCTCCACCTCTCATCAAAATTTGCCCAAAATATCAGGGACTAAAAAGGAGTTTTTATCCAATCTTCTTTTCCTTTGGTCTGTTCCCTTTCAGGAGTCGCCACAGCAAATCATGTGTCTCCATCTAACCCTGTCCTCTGCATCCTCTTCTCTCACACCAACTAACTTCATGTCCTCCCTCACTACATCCATAAATCTCCTCTTTGGTCTTCCTCTAGACCTCCTGCCTGGCAGCTCCAACCTCAGCATCCTTCTACTGATATAATCGCAATTTCTTCTCATGTCCAAACCACCTCAATCTGTCCTCTCTGACTTTATCTCCAAACATCTAACATGAGCTGTCCCTCTGATGTCCTCATTCCTGATCTTGTCCATCCTCATCACTTCCAAAGAGAACCTCAACATCTTAAGCTCTGCTACCTCCAGCTCTGCCTCCTGTCTTTTCTTAAGAGCCACTGTCTCTAAGTCCAACAATATCGCTGGTCTCACCACCGTCTTGAACATCTTTCCTTTCATTCTCGCTGATACTCTTTTATCACACAACACACCTGACACTTTTCTCCACCCGTTCCAACCTGCCTGCACTCGACTCTTCACCTCTTTTCCACAATGCAACTCCCTATGACCCTCTCTGTACTTCTCCATCAGCGTCCTCAAAGCAAATACTGCATCTGTTGTACTCTTTCTAGGCATGAAACCATATTGCTGCTCACAAATGCTCACCTCTGCCCTTAGCCGAGCTTCCACTACTCTTTCCCACAACTTCATTGTGTGGCGGAGTTTTTATCCAAACGAGCAACGTAAATATCGATGAGGACATTTCCCATGGCTGCTTTACAATAAGAGTCAAGTTTCAAGTTTTGAAAATGTGGGTGGTTATAGTTAAAAATAAAACTTTAATAACTTTGCAGCTTTAACTTATATTACAATGAAATATAAAGAAATATATAAATAAAAAGATCCATCTTCAAGTCTCTATAACAGAGCTAGTAAATAAAATAAACCACAATTAGGATTAAATAGCTTTCGAGAACAGGATTTTAACTATAAGTTTTGTATGTCTTTAAATATATAAACTTAAATATATAAATATGTGTTCTATTGCCCAATATTTCAGATTTTATCTTGAAAACAAATACTTAAATAGAATAGTGTAAAAAATTAACATTAATCAGGTCATCAGATTCTGTATCTAACTTCCAGTGATAGAAAATACTGTAAAACAACCATCTTCTTCTAATGTTTTCATAACTGTAAGACCTGCAGCTCTTCTCCTATGGAATATTAAATAGTCATGGATTTGACTAAGAGGTTCTTAGTCCTGTTGTATATTCTCCAGCCTTTTTTTTAAGTATTAACAGAGTAGATGTTTTGCAATTTGAGTTTTGCCAAATTAGTTTCCATTTCATAATCCAGCATTGTCCTTTGCTGTATGCAGATCATATTTCTGTAACTTTACATTTACAAAATGACTTGTAGTGTTTTCTGAAAATTGTATATTTATGTACAGTAACATAAATCTACAGATGTCAAACAATACAACATATGAGCTTTGTACACATATTATCACCTTACAAAGTTTTCACAGATGCCTTATTTACTTATTCTGAGAGAGAAACAGGTTATACGATTTTTTTCTTCCTGTTGCTTTTAAATGATTAAAGGTGTAGGTCTGATACATATTACAGTGTCAATGTTTGTGTTAATAAAAAACATCAACCACATTTCTGGTATCATGTTAGAAAATGTTTAGAATGAATCATCTTAAATATTGTATCAATAAGCAGGACTTGTTTTGGCTTCAGCAAGTTCCAGTCTTTAAAAACAACACCATTAATGCACTTGTTGGGATAATTAAACAATTTTTTCTTTGCTTTGAATTGTTTTGTGCTGCCTACATCTTTACGCTTTCATTTTGACATTAAGATCAATGTTGTGCCACATCTCAAAACCAAAATGGAGGCATAAACAGAACAATCCTGTATTTACAACATGCATTGAAACAATGAACCTAATACTGGAAAATAAATAAAACACGTTATTAAACTGTTTCCCCCTTTCAGAAATAAAAACACTGAATAATAAATAGTTAGATTCTAATAGTAATAATGATAAATATATTTAAGTCAGAGCTTATTAAAACAGACCATAATACCGTGACGCATTTTTTCTTTTATGATCAAACGACATTAAAAAGTGTTTAACTCACCTCCCGTCGCGCCGTTTATTCCCAGGAGAAGCAGAAAAATCAAGATGTACATTTTCTTCAGTATCTATTATGCTCCGTAATTCCCAGATAAGCTAAAATACTGTTTTTTGTCTTAAAGTACGAGATGCGAAGTTCCGGGTGTTGTCTTTCCAAGTCGGACATGAAGAACTGAAGACGTGTTTAACATCCGCCTCCATCTGAACCAATGGGATTTTAGTTTCAGTGTTACATCACTAAACACTGGGTTAAACTGACAGATTGAGGTTATTAACGAAAGTGAAAGCAAAAAGATTAGAACTGACTCTTGATATAATGCACAACACTACAAGTGAAGAAATGAACAAATGAAACTTAAGCAGACAACACAAATATGTTATAATTTATATGTGTGTAATTGCATAATCAAAGTGATACAATCTGCAAAATAACAAAATAAAGCAAAATGAAGTCTAACAGCAGCTGCAGGACAGATCTTCATAACTGACATCATACATCATTTTTTAAAGTTGTGAGTGCAACATTTCTTCACACAGACCAAACCCACAACGCTCAGGTTAACTAAACTAATATAGTGTGAACGTTTGTCAGTATAAAAATTACCATTTTTTAAAAACAATTTCTGACATCAACACAGGAAGTTGTTTATTATACACTTGAGAAGATGTCACTGTTTGTAATATATCAACAGTATCAAAAATAATTCAGAGTTGCTATTGTTACTGTTGCTTGTATTTAAATGTTGATATTAGTTAATTCATGAATCAATTGAATTTCCATAAAATGTAATTAACAATAAACATTCCCTGTGATCATCTTTAACAGCACTAAGAGGAAAGCATGCATCCAAATGAAACATTTGAGCTATTTCAAAGAAGGTTTTCTCCTACTTGACAGTGTAGATACTGTAGTTTTGGTCACAGTGGGAACTTTAACCGTTTTACTGGACAAAAACAGCTCTTTAACTGTGATATTATTTCATAATCATATCCATGACTTTATCCACACCAGAGCTTTTGTTGAACAGCAGTTATTGACACACCAACAAGGTCAGTGGCACTAATCCTGTTTCATTCTGTGTTACAAGGGTTGAAGTACCATTATTGTATTAATGTACTAATGTAGGCAGAAACAGTCTATTATCATATTGCCATAAAATATAAACAGAGACACATCATCCATCATACTCAAACTCTTTTTAATTTTCTTGATTTTTTTGCATAATTTTGTCATGAAATTTAATCAGATTTTAACCAAAGTCACAGATGTCAGCAAATATTTCTAATAAATATAAAACACAGTCATGATCTTTCGTGTCTTTATTGAACACAACCATTAAACATAAAAAGTCATGGTAACGGTCATTGAATAAGTGGTTGAATCACTGTTGGCAGCAATAACCTCAATCTAAAACTTCCTGTAGCTGTAGATTAGACCTGCACAAGGTTCAGGAGAACATCTGGACCATCTTTCATGACAGAACTGCTTCAGTTCAGCCAGATTCTTATGGCTAAATTATACTGAGATTAGTTAAACTAAGCAGATTGAAGAGACGAAACTTTACTGAATCGGCTCTTGTTTTAATTGACTACTCCCTGATTGATGACACGTGGACTGTAGATGAGCTGGAGCCTTTTGAAGCTCCTGTCCATCTTTCCTCCAGAACACTGTGGCTCTGTCAGGGTAGAAACCTGTAGCGTGGCAGCTGACTGGAGAGGACGGAGACTTCTGGAGGAGAGACACCGAGGGAGGAACTGGAGGAGAGACAGATAGAGAACCAGTATTTTAAACACCTCTAATATATAATTATTTATTTAATTAGTAATAATTAATGTATTTGTTGCAAAATATCAGCAAATGTTCATCCAGATTTGGTTATTTGGAGGTTGAGTCACATCAAGTGAATTTTTCAAGTGGACGTTTCACTGCTCATCAAAGAAGCTTTTTCAGTCTTCTTATATTTGCTAAGCATAGAGGAGGTAGTGTGACACTAACCTGCATGCTGTGAATTCTCAATCCTACAATACAAATTATATTTTCCCTCCAGTAGAAATAAAACAATCCTATTATTTAAATGCATATTTACACTCACACAGAGCTTCAGTAGTGATCTAAAGACAACGATACTTTCCCACTGAGTCCACTGTCTACCAACATACACACCAAAGGTCTCTAGAAAAAAAAAAGCTTTTGTAAAGCTACAATTTTTCAAGTGTCTCCTCTTTATTCTGACAATTTTGTAGCAAATGCTAATGGTTCATTTACTTATAGTAAAGTGGTTCTAGGTTGGTGCTGTGATCATTTGCATTTTAGGTGTGAAATTTAAAAGAAAGAACGATGTTTCTGGGAGTCATGACTACCTTCCTGACAGGCCATGGGGCAAAGCTTTTGTAGTTGGGTCTCTGCTGAAACCCCCACTGTGCAGTAACCAATAATAACCAATGATTGGTTGGATAGTTCCCAACACTGATGTGTTACATGGACAATTTATATCCTGAGCATGAATAATATTGAATATGCAGCTGGAGATGATGCCTGTGGGATGGAAAACATTGTGCATGGTGCCAGCACAGAAAGTGTCCCGCCCCAATGTCCCCAGTGACTCCAGACCTGTGGCCCTAACCTCCCATATCAAGTGTGGGAGAGACTGGTCCTGCACTTCCTCTGGGCATCTGGTGTAACCATCTCTGGACCCCCTGCAGTTTGCTTATCAGCCTCAGATGTAGGATGCTCTCATCCACCTGCTACACCACATCTACACCCACCTGGACAAGGTCCTTAAAGATTATATTCTGTGAGTTCTCCAGTGCTTTTAACACAACCCAGTCTGACCTCGTGGGGGAGAAATTAAAGAGCATGCTCGTTGACTTGCCTGGCCTGGCTTTTGGACTCCCTCACTGACCGACCCCAGTATGTCCGTCTGCAGAACTGTTTGTTTGACACAGTGACCTGCAGCACAGGTGCTCCCCAGGGGACAGTTTAGGCTCCCTTTACCTCTGACTTCAGGTACAACTCAGAGTCCTGTTTTCTGATGACTCTGCAGTGGTTGGATGTATCCAGGGTGGAGATATCACTGATCGGTGGTGAACAGTTTTGTTAACTGGTTTGAGCACAATCATCTCCAGCTCAACATCAGTAAAACAAGGAACTGGTAGTGGACTTCAGGATGTCCGGGACTCCTGTCAAAACTCTCTCCATACGGGGAGAGGGGGTGGAGGTACTTTCGTAGTACAAATACCTGGTTGTCCACCTGGATGATAACCTGGACTGGTCAGTTAATGCAGCATCAATCTACAGGAAAACACAGAGCAGGCTGTATTTTCTAAGGAGACTAAGGTCCTTCAACATCTGCAGCACCATGCTACAGTCCATTGTAGCTTAGCTCCATCTTCTATGCTGGGGTTTGCTGGGGCAGCAACATGAAGGTGGCAGACTGTAACAGACTGGACAAACTACTGAGGGCTGGTTCTGTTCTGGGGGAGAAGCTGTGCTGAATCTGGGACAAAGACATAAAATGAATTATTAAGGAGATAAAGTGTCAGAGTAATAAACAAACACACAGTGTCAGTGTAACACTGCAGCATGTAGTCGATCATTAGACCTGCTGGGTATTAATCAGTGCTGCAGTCTGATCCTCCCAGTGCTGTGGATCATCTGCTGTGACTGTGTTCATCCAGTCCTGTTTGGGTTCTGCTCTCATGGTGTCACTGTCATAGTGAAAGATCTGAACCTCATTAACCAAACCAACAAGCACTCAACACGACAGACTGATAAAGATTAAGTTAAACTTGGTTTATTTTGGTTTATTTTCAATTTTAATATAACTTTATATGATACTTTAATGTAAAGGTTTCTAAACGTACTGTATGTGAAATTTATTATTATTATTATTATTTATGATATCACATACATTTGTTTAAAACAAGTTACATCTTTATTGTGAAAAAGTTGAAGTGGAATATTTTCCTTACAACTAGAATGCATCACATTCTTTTTAGTAATATAGATCATATGTATCATTTATAACAGCTCTGGTAACAACTGATGTAAAATGTTCATGCCCTGCATTATTTAACTGCTCAGCTTGTTCAGTTGCTCCATGAAATCACAGCTGCTGCTCACAGCTGAAACATCCTGACAGTGTTTTACTAACATGCTCTTTAATGCAAAATCCGGAAACCATTGAGTGCACTTCAGATCAGATGAAACAAAACAGAAATAAGTTTTACTCAGGAGATGGACAGAGTTTGACTGAAATTAAAAAGAAATAATAATAATAATTTCATATGTTACAGTTGAAATTGCTACAATTTGTTGTCTTCTCCCGTGATGATCTTCTTTTCACTCAAACTGATAAATGAATCCTTTGTACCTTTCTGCTACATTTGAGTCAGGATTAATTACTTATTTACATTTAAAATCTCTGTATGTTATTTTCCTGTTATCAGAATCAAACTTCTCTCCCCATGTTTAGGTTGTCTACTTTATTTCCTGTTTTGGCTTTTATTTTGTTGATCCTCCTGTGTCTGTTCCTGTGAGTCTGTTTGTCTTTACCTTCCACGTTTTGTCCTTATTTGTTTCACCTGTTCCCCTTTTATACCCTGCTCTCCCCAGTTTTCTCTGCTGGTTTGTGTTGTGTGTAAGTGTGTGTTGGTACTCTGTCTGCCTTTGTCATTACTTTGTATCCTGCCTGATCCCTGTCTGAACTGTCAAGGTTTTTGGTCTATGGTTTGCTCTTTCCTTATGTGGTTTTGTTATACCTAGTTATGTGGTTTGGTTAGTTCATGTTATTGTGGTTTGGTTCTGCTTTGTTAGGTTTGCATTAGTTTATCCTCTGGTTGCTTTACCCTGCTCCCTGTATTAGTTCCCCCTGTTATTTTCCCATTGCCACTAGTTAAGTTTGTTTAATTTACCCGTGGGCCTGTGTCTGTACCTGTCGATTACCCTGTTCAGTATCACTTATACTCCATAATTCTCACATAGGCTTAAATACTTTTCCCCTCAAAGGATGAGACACGGTGCTTCCGGAACTGCAGTAAAATTTTCATTTTCCTTGGTTCATAGCTCACAGGTGAAACGCTGTTGCATCACAAAACATCTATTCAGTGGTGCAGTGAGTTAAATATCGTTCTCCCTAAACACATAACCAGCTGTGTGACAAGTGGAGGGACCATCTACAAAGTGCAACTCTGACAAAAGACACCACAAAAATGTTCGATAACTTCCCTCTTATGAAGTATATCTGGCTAGTAATACTACAGCATTTAGTTTGCAAAGATATGCTGTTGCCCAGTTCTGAAGAATTGTTTTTATTGGAAAAGAAATGTTATAACTTCCTCTTAGTGTAGTGTTACCAAAATAATTTTACACATCGATGGTCACCTGCTGATAATACAACATTTTTTTAAATGAAGCTATTGAATAATAAAAAAAAACTCTATAAATCTCTATTCATCTCTAGTTTTGGGATCTGATAGATCAAACAACTAAACCTGATAAACTGCCACCTTGAGCAAACCCTAGGCAACAATGCTAGATATACTTTCATGGATGAGTAATATAATTCTTCATATTATATATAACAATAAAGCACTGAGGGGTTTTTTCACAATGAGAACTTTTACTTTAGGTACATAGTACAGTGTTTGCAGATAGCACCAGCATCATATGCCTGATCACTAGGAATGATGAGCTGGTTTTCACTGAGGAGGTAGATGCCATCTGACATCATGGTGTCAAGACAACAAGCTCCATCTAAATATCTCCAGGACCAAGGAGATGATGTTGGACTTCACTGGGACACACAGCCCTGTCCATATCCACCAGACACCTACAGAGAGACAGCTGGCTGCAGCAGAAGGACGAGGAACAACAGAACTGATGCAGCTCTTTCTTTACCAACAATCCAAAAAAACTGAACTCTAGCTTCCACAAATTGACATAATCATGTGCATCATCATTTACATTTGCCAGACCTGTAAGGCCCATTTCTACTTGGAATACAAGACACTAGACGTGATCTGGGCTGGTTAAACATTATCAGTATCTAATTTTTTCTTTGGTTAAAACCAGAGTAAAGGAGTTTTAAACCACAGCAGATCATTAGTCTGCACGTTGATACAGCAGTTTTTATGCTGGATACCTTCCTAAAGCAACCTCCCCAGTTTATACCAGCGCTGCGTGGGGGGATGGGGATGTAGTTGGGAAGAGTGGGGTGCAAACCTCCGACCCTATGGTCAGTGTGATAAACTGAGTCACTGCTGCTCACAGGTAGCTGCTCTAAATCTATCTTTTAATTTCTAATTTCTAACTAAATCCACAGACAAAAGAAAGAAGTAAGGACGATGTTATAATCAGCATCTTATACTAAATGTGTGAAGGTACAAACACTTAGGGGTTGAAATTGTTTTTTACTGAAGTGGCAGCAGAATTTCTGTCTCTTATAGAAATGAACTAAGTATTTCCATTATGTGGCTGTTATCTGTTACTCAGTGTCTGAGTTATAACATTATCTTCTACTGTATGAGGTCAAAGTAATGTGTGTTTTTAAGTATTATCTGCCAGTTATTTGTACTGCAGCTAATAAAGAAGTCATTGTATGTTACAGTGCTGCCTGTTTGAATCTGAATGCAGCACTGTGTAGATTTCTGAGGGTTTTTGGAAAGTGACAACATGCATTTACTCACGTATGTACACATTTGAGTTAGTTCATTTGCATTTAGAGCAGCTTTAGACTCTTTTTTTTTTACCCATACTCAGAGGCAAATATTGCATTTTAAATGTTTTCATACATTTCCATTACAATTGCATTAGATTTGTGTGATAAACCAAAGTATTTAACATTATTTTATAAGTTAGGAAAGTTTTGTGTGGTTGGAAGTGGTTGTAATCATGTCATTTTTATTTTAATTTTACAAACTGGGAAACACAAGAAGTGACAAATCAAATAAAGAAAACCTCATTTATTGCATTCAACCTGAGTAGAAACAAGTCATATTTAACATACAACTCTATCACACAAAACATCACTAAAGCTAGAAAAAGATTTGGTCGAATTAACAGAAAGTTTTTAGTGTTTATAAATAGATCGAATGGCAAGTGACAGATCCCAATATAAATTGTGAAAATGTCTTAAAAAAAACACAAGTCATAAAGATTCAAGCTTCAAACTTCAAAATAAATCCTAAATTGATATGTAGAAGTATACAGAGGTAGATCTGTTTCAATGTCTCCTCATCAGATTTAGTCTGTTTGCACATTGAAATATGTCATTTTGAAGAAATTGTGCATGTTCGTGGATTTGAAGTTGTGTAGACGTAGATGCCATGTTACTGTGGAATTAAATCAATTGTGGAATTAAACATTATTTTTTTAAATGTTCAATTTAAAAACATATACAACGTTCAGAATGTGAAATCACTGCTTAGACCTTCTTTGAGCTGCACAGAGTAGCTACAGCCTGAAGCCTGGTCATTATGTCCATCACTCATCTGCTGCCTGATCAGTGCTAAATATTTCCTGACTGTATCTGAAGTGAAACTATTCTTTTAAATTGACTCTAATGTTAAGAAACTTTCTATTCTTACAATCTTAACTGCACAGATATTTGGCTCTTTAGCCTCTAAATGCCAGATATAGATGCTCGCGTTAGTGCACAGAAGGTTCATGAGAGACAGAACAAAGTCCCTGCCGTTTCTAAAAATTAGGGTCACACACTAAGTGTTATAACTACTTTTCATGTAAAATAAATCCAAGCTCACTGCAAAACACTGCATTTCATCCACATGTGAATGATTTTCCAGCCATTTTAGTGCTGTGGCCTTTTGTTCATGTCCTGAATACACAGTGAGTTGTGTCTTTGCTGTAACAAAGTCACAACTCATTGTGTAACTTGTAATTCTTCCAAAGCAGAACTTTAATTCCAATTCTTGATGCTGCAGATTCTTTATTGGCACTTCACTCCTGTTGGGACAAATGAGCCTTCATAAATCAGCAGTGTAAAACATGTTTTCAAAAACCCAAATTGTATTCAAAGATGGAAATGTATGAAAAAGTTAAGACTTGTAGTGATTTAAAATCTGCTTATTCAGAGTTTACACACAGATGGTTATGAAGTGAATATAGTGATAGTTCAGACAGAGCAGTTAGTTACCTGTGATCAATAGTGTGTCGCTGTGAACACTGTCTGTAGAGGAACCATCAGAACGTTTTGAAGGACTCTCTGACCCTGAGGGGAAAAAGGAAACAATCAATTACACAAACTATAATACAGTAAAAAACAACAACAACAACAAAAAGACAAATAAACTCAACCTGAACTTGAGCACAAGTTCAGGTGAGCTGAGACTTGTCAGCTGGTGTCTTCACGTCTACAAAAATACAATAAATTAATCAACAATTAAATTACTTTTCCATGATTTTTCCAGAGTTTTATACCAATTTCTTTGACCTCAAACACTTGATTGTCATCTATAATTTTTAATGCATGAACTGTATAATTAGTTACCTACAAAAAAATGTTTGTATAAATAGTTGCTTATATAGCGCTTTTATCCAAAGCACTTTACAATGTTGCTTCCCATTCACACACACACACAGATGGCAGTGGCTGCCATGCAAGGTGCTCACCTGACCCACCGGGAGCAACGTGGGGTTCAGTGTCTTGCCCAAGGACACTTTGAATTGTAGGCAGGAGTGGGGATTGAACCACTGACCCTGTGGTCCATGGTCAATTGCCTTACCAACTGAGCTACAGCCGCCTTTGTATACAAGAGAAAATGGCAGTTCACTATCATTTTTATCAATTGTGAGTGGTGTATAATAAATGTATAATGTTTATATGATTATATCATTAATGATTCAAAGCACAAAAGCAGAAAACTAAAAAGTCAGCTACAACATGTACTGGGGTCTAAAAGATGGAGACCACATCTAAAATCTGTGGCTTTTAATGATCAGAAACAACAGAAAAATGTAAAGTTTCCATGTAATAAAAGAAAATTTTGTCTGTTTTTTTTTTGCAAGACTATGACAGATATTGTCCATTGTGGCTTTAGACCTCACGTTTGTCGTTCCAGGCAAGAGACACTAGATACACAGCTCTGCCCAAGAAGTTGTTTGTAAATGAGAAAAATCTTAGTAAAAGTTTCAAACTGATATTAATTGAAATGAAATTAAGTATCATTTTTTAAAAGACTTTTTCAAAACTTCTACAGATTTAACATTTTTCCATGACCTTTCCAGGCCTAATATAACATTATTTTCAATCTCCATGACAACATTTGCAACACTAAAGATCAATAGATTTACCTGATGTTTTTTCATGTCCTGAAGGAGAATTGTCCGTCTTCAGGTCTACAAACATAAAACAATTAAATGTTAAAGACAAGAAAACATTGTTACGACTACAGCAGCACCAAGTTACTAGGTTACATGTTAGTTATTTTTAAATTGTTGTTCCTCCAACATTTGCAACACGGTCTTGGAGAATTGTCTAATGGAGTCTTCAGGTCTACAAAAACAGAAATCGTTAAAGACAAACCAACAATGGTACAAATACAGCAGCTTAATGGTTTAAGAAAACCACAAACCAAAACCAGGACTTTCTCTACACAGGTTGCTACTGTGTAATAATAAGGCAGAGATGATGCAATTTCACAATACTGTGCTAAAAATAAATCCAAAATAATGATATAATCTATTTCCTGGAAATCTGCATATACATGCAGCAGTACCCTGATTTCTCTGATAGAAAGAAAACAATGGAAAAAAGTGGAAACACACAGCTGATGCATCCACAACAGGAACTGTCTGAATTTTAACATCCACCCTGAATTTTTATGGATCTGACATGTCCCACTTCAGATTATAGGCAGATACTGTCAGAAGTAGCTGAAAGTAGTTTCTTTATATTTCACTAAATTCCAAATTACAGATCATTCAAAGGTTGAACTCATGAGAAACCACTCAGCACTTCAGCATGAAGTCTAAACGTCAAAAGACACAAGAAAGTTCCACTTACTTTGTGCTGAGGATTGAGCTGAAAAAACAAACAAGGTAAAACAGAATAAATATCTGAAATATTACAACATATGGTTTAAGAATATAAACCCTTACACATCTTAGAGAACATCAATACTCTTAAAAAGTCAACTCAATATAAAATTCAATAAACACATTTACAGGGTTAAATGAATTTCAAAGACAGCTTAAAAAATCTTTCTGCTTTCCTGTTATGATTTAACTTTCCTTCATGATCAGCTTTCTTATATTACAATGCAGGGCTCTATATTTACATTTAGTTTCAGGGATCAATGACAGCGTTGCCAGATCTTGTCAGAGAATCAAATGTCTATGGAAAATAAGTCCAACATAAGAGACTTGGCCAGGTCAGCCTGTCTGATTTTAGAGATTCCATCAGCTGTCAGTGATACATGTGACATAACCAACACACACATGGTGTGTTTATTATAATGAGCTCTGTGCATGTGTTCGCTTGCACACTGATCTCTAATAATAACATCAAATGATTCTCAACAACCGTCTGCAGCTAAACTGATAAGCAGCCTCACAGTAGTTTGTCCAACTAATTAAAAAAAATGTTATTCCAGAGGCAGCATTACATTTAAAAGTCCATCTGTCATCATTGTTGCATTTATGAAGCAATAATAAAGTCTCCATGTGATCATCAATATAACACACCAGAAAGTCATTAAGAGGACGGGAGAGGCTGGGTTCAATTTAATCACCCATCAATGCTCAATCAGTCCAATATTTAGTATAATTAACACACAGTTGGCTGAAGCTGAGAACCAGCTTAGAATTAATTTATACTTCAAATATAATATTTGTGGAGCAGCAACAACGTCTGATAAAACTACTTTTTTTAAATCAAATACACTCAACTTTCAGTTTGTTAGATTCCCACAACTCTGTGTAATAAATATTCAGTTTTTATTGAAACAGTTTAACATGCTGTTTCATCTGTATCATCACTTTGCAGGCTGCAGACTTTGACACTGTTGAACTGTGTTAAAGTAAGAAGAGTTTCTGTTTTTTACTTTACCACATTTGCATTAATGCATCTCAGGCTACAGAAGAGGTGTCTCACCTTTCTTCTTTTCGTAAATCACTAATCCAGTGATGACAATAAGGACAAGACCAGCCACTGCAGCAATGAGGAATGATAGGATGAACATGTCACTGAGCTTCTCTGTTGAAAACAAACACAGTAAATGGTTTTGTTTATAAGCTTGTTTGGCTGATATTAAAAACCAATGCAACCTATTTAAGATTGAACAAAGTTGAAGTTCTCTAAGTTGTAATTTAAAAGCGCACTTTAACTGTAGAGAGCTGGACTGCGTGAGTTCAGTCTTACGTTCAGTGGTCTTGATCACGGCTTTGTCCAGTTTAGTGATGATGTCCACCTGAACACCAGAGAGCTGAAACACACAGTCGTATCTCCTCCAGTCTTCAGGTTTGACTGATGAAATGTTCAGATCAACTCTCATCTGGAAGGTTCCATCATGGTTGAGGAGGATCTCTCCATGGTCCACGTCCTCATGAAGCTTCTCTCCATCTTTCCTCCACAACATTGTGGCTCTATCAGGGTAGAAACCTGTAGCGTGGCAGCTGACTGGAGAGGACGGAGACTTCTGGAGGAGAGACACTGAGGGAGGAACTGGGAAAGACAGTTTTTAGTTTTTCAATTACTACATACTAATAGTACTATTCATGTGTGATGTAAAATATTCTGCCTTAGTCTGAAATAGTAATTTATGCCATGTCAGGTAAAATTTAAAAAGGACAGGGAGGACAGAGGGGAAGAAAGACAGATGCAGAGAATTTGAGGAATGAGAGAAAAAGCAAGAAAGAAAAAGCAAGAAAATAGAAAGTAAGACTGGTGATAAACTCATTGTAATGTTAGTGTAAAATAATAACAAAGGAGATATAATAACATTATTGTGCAAACAATTCTACCTGTTGTCAGTAGTGAGGTTTTTCCATAGTTCACATACGTCTTTAACCAATCAGGACAAGTCTGGGTGAAGTAATGATGTGTCTGCTCTGCCACAACTTTGCTACGATCCAACTTTTGTTTGGTGATGAAACCCTGTTGCTTTGGAGCGATCCATGTCTCTGTCTTCAGGTCAAATATTATGAAGTCTTCTCCATCGTAACCAAACTGATTTAACCCACTAATCTCTCCAGTCTCATCATCCCATTCACAGCCGTACATGTTCTGGAAAACATGAACACCTGAGAGAGAAACACACACTTCAGTAAATCTCAGCACAGTAACAGTTCATCTCACATCTTTTCCACAATCAATGGATCAGTCCAACAACTTCCTGTTAAAAACTATGCTGTATGGAGGTTTTTCTAGAAGCTTCAGTCCAGAGTCAACTCACCTGCTGCACCTGGTCAGTGTTTCATGTTCAGCAGTTTGTTAGTACAACTGGTCAGAATAAGGCAGAGACCAGTAAGACCAGTACAGAGACTAGGAAACAGTTTGTGTGTCCTGATTTGTCCACTATCATACAATAATTCAGTACATTCTGAGTGTGATGGAAATTTTCCCTCTTGGAAGAATTGTAGACAGAAATCAGCGTGATGAACCATCTCAGTTTAATACATGCCGGCATGGAGAAGAACACATGGATGTTGGTGTCTTCTGACTTGTGTCTCTCAAACTCCTTCTATTTATACTCAAACCCAAGAAAGGAACCACCCTCACAAAACATGAATGACGAAACCAGGTGAACGCAGTTGACAGAATTCTTGTCCCTTTCTAGGTTCTCTGAAGATGTCAGTTGTGAAGCTATAAAACCCTTTTATTGCACCTTTTTGTAGATCCTGTGACCCCAGGACTCACTATTTACTACATTGCTTTGGGCCTTGTAACAACAAAGTGCCTACTGTGATCTTAAGCCGTCCTCTAAACATGACGCACCCTTTGACTTCTTGTCCTATTTGTGACCTCTTCAATAAGCCCATCTTTTTTGCCTGTTTGCTAATTATCCAACTATAAGACTAAATTTACTCTATTCCCCCACATGAGACAAACCAACACAATGTGGTCAACACATTAGCCATCATTCACTCACATGGTCTTTCCTATCACTGCTACGCTGATGACACACATCTCTTCCTGTCCTTTCCACCGGACGACTCCACTGTCTCATCACGCATCTCTGCCTGTCTCTCAGACATCTCAGCCTGGATGAGTGAGAGACATCTTCAACTCAACCTCTCCTGGACCGAAGTCCTTGTCTTCCCAGCCAGACCTTCGACACTACACAACATCAGCATCAGCATGGGATCTACAGTGATTGTCCCCACTAAATCGGCCAAAAATCTGGGGGTCATCGTCGACGACCAACTGAGCTTTAAGGACCACATCTCCTCAGTCTCTAGGGCTTGCAGATTTGCCCTCTACAACATCAGGAAGATCAGACCCCACATCACGGAATATACAACCCAACTCATTGTACAGGCGCTGGTCATATGTCGTCTTGATTACTGCAACGCTTTGTCCATGTTCCCTTCTGTTGCATGATGTTCCACCATATTGTGAGGATCCCTATGCCTTTCTGTTGGTGAGTCAGTTAAAGGACTTTCTATCCAAAGAAAGAAAAAGATTTGTAGCATATCCATTGTAAAAGGTCTAAGTACACAGAGTATGTACCTCACAAGATGGCAGCCCAACCCTCCAACAGTTAACATGGTGTGATGTAACTTCATATTCTCTCTAATTGTTAAATGAACGTCTGATTATGCTGAGCAAGTGATTAATTAACAGATTTAGTAGGAATGTTGTGCATGTGTGTCTGTGCACGTACACATATGTTCACTACTGTAAAAACAAAGAACAAAAAAACAGGATAAATCAGCATCAACAATATTTACCAGTAATAAGTGAAATGAAACAAACCAGTTCTGTTGAAGCGCTTTTTTACAATTTCAATGTTGGCTTTGAAGGTCTGCTGGGCATCAATCAATCCATTAGTGTTCCTCTCCCAGTAATGTGGATCATCTGCTGTGACTTTGTTCATCCAGTCCTGTTTGGGTTCTGCTCTCATGGTGTCACTGTCATAGTGGATGATCTGAACATCATCAACCACACCAACAGCCACAAATTCTGGAAAGTCTGGGACTCCAGAAGATGCAGTGTAGAAATACTTCAGAGAGTGAGACACTGAAAGAAAAAGTTAATGTCATGATTTTAGTTTAATTACATTTTACAAATCAGTGAATGTTATTTCCCTGATATCAGAATCAAATGGATCTACATGTGTTCAAGACATTTAATCATAGAAGTTGTGCACTACATAAATAAAAAGTTAAATATAAAGATATGTGAACTGTGGCCAAGTATTTCAGATTTTCTCTTAAGAAAAATACATACATAAATAAATAAATAAAGTGTTCAAATTAGGTATCCAACCTTCCATAGATAGAAATTACTGTAAAACAACTATCTTCTTCTCATGCTTTCATATCTATAAGAGCTGCATGTGTTCTCCTATGGAAAAGGTTTTCCATATTTCATATTTCTGTAAGCTGCACTTTAAAATGATATTGTACATAAAGTTTATGTTATAACTCATTGTGTGCAGTTAAAATTATCTGTAAAATGACTTTTAGTGTTTTTTTGAAAATTGTGTAGAGTAACATAAATATACAGATGTCAAACAATACAACATATGAGCTTTGTACACATATTATCACCTTACAAAGTTTTCACAGATGCCTTATTTACTTATTCTGAGAGAGAAACAGGTTATATGTTTTTTATGTTATTTGTTTTTCTTCTTCATATTACAGTGTCAATGTTTGTGTGATTAAAAAACATTTCTGGTATCATGTTAGAAAATGTTTAGAAAGACTAAGATCCATGAATCATCTTCAACCAATCAAGCAGGACTGTTGATGCATTAACACCATTAATGCACTTGTTGGGATAATTAATGATAATGTACACAGGTAAATCCACGTTTCTAACTGTATTAATTATAAACCAACTAATTTAATGCAAAAACTAATTATAATATTTCCATCACGTTTACAAAATTACTTTTATAATTTATTTATATCTCTGAGTTTATTTTATTTCATTTTTTGCTTTGAACTGTTTTGTGCTGTTTACACTTCATTATGCCTTAATTTTGTCATTAAGATCAATGTTGTGCCACATCTCAAAGTCACTATGGAGGCATAAACAGAACAATCCTGTATTTACAACATGCATTGAAACAATGAACCTAATACTGGAAAATAAATAAAACACGTTATTAAACTGTTTCCCCTTTCAGAAATAAAAACACTGAATAATAAATTGTTAGATTCAAATAGTAATAATGATAAATGAGAGGAAGGTTTACGCCTACTAATGTGAGCTTTAAGATTAGAAGTTATATCGTATTCCATATATTTTGATAATCTGCCAGGAACCTTCATATATTTAAGTCAGAGCTTATTAAAACAGACCATAATAACATTACGCGTTTTTTCTTTTATGATCAAATGACATTAAAAAGTGTTTAACTCACCTCCCGTCGCGCCGTTTATTCCCAGGAGAAGCAGAAATATCAAGGTGTCCATTGTGTAATTTTTCTTCAGTATCTCGTATGCTCTATAATTCCCAGATAGGCTAATTTTTTTTTTTCCTCAAAGGATGAGACATGGTCTTTTGGGTGTTGTCTTTCCAAGTCTGACCCGAAGAACTGAAGAGAGGTTTAACATCCACCACCATCTGAACCAATGGGATTTTAGTTTCAGTGTTACATAACTAAAAACTGGGTTACACTGACAGATTGGGGTTATTAACGAAAGTGAAAGCAAAAACATTAGAACTGACTCTTGATTTAATAATGATAACTCACCTCCCATCGCGCCGTTTATTCCCAGGAGAAGCAGAAAAATCAAGATGTACATTGTGTCCATTTTCTTCAGTATCTGTAGTGGCCTATCAATGGTGTGTTGCTCTACTTTAAACATATGACAACAGGGGAAGCAGGTTAATGGATCTCAGGATCAGGGAGTGTGTTGTTCAGCCTGCAGAATTTTTCCAACTCATCCACAACAACAACTTCTATAAATGTAAACGCATTTATTAATACACTGATCAGCCACAACATTATTACCGGTGGTCTTAATAACATCGTGGAGGGTCAAGGGTCAGCATGACCTTATTACAGTTTTACTTGCTAAGACCTTTTCACTGTTTTCACACTTTTTGTGTACAGAACAGTTAAGACACAGACCAAACTTTATTGGGTTAACATGTAAAAAAAAAAAAAAAAAAGGAACTGCACCTAATAAAAACTGATCCAAATTATTTTGAATGATGAATCCCTAACGTGCCAGTGCACAAGTTTTTAGCCATCTTTAAAAGATAAAACCCCCATGCTGCTATTTGCATGCATGGTTTAAAGATGCCAAAGTCATAATCTGTCAGGGTCATTTCTTCTGGGTCTGGTGTACAACTTTGTGTTACTAAGACATTATCTGTTTCTAAGCATCAGTTGCAAAATAAAAGTTTCTCACAAAAAAAATAAGGAAACAAGCTGAAAAGACACTTGAGTGCATAGTCTTTTTTTTAAGGTAAAACTTATTTATTTTATCTTGAAAAAAATATAGCACAGCTTTTAACATGATGTAAGTTTCCATGGACATTATCTCCTCCATCCAAACTTTATCTCTCATAAACACATGCTGACACGTGTCATCATAGCTCCACCCACAAACCTCTGAAAACACATGCGCTGCCATGTTGCGTCTTCACGTGTTGGCAGAAATGGCAGAAATACAAAACCTCTCTTTCTTGGCAGTATCTGAAGGGCAGACTGGCTGTCCATGCTTTATTTCTAACACCAAAACTATTTGCCTCAGTATCAACATATTTGCCTCGAGCCTTGATGACGTTCAGATTCGGGGCTCAAAAGAAGTTAATAAACACAGAAATGAAAGTCTCCATTATCAATTTCTGTAACAGGCCAAAGTAAAAACAAGCAAAAGATCTTGACAAAACTGGGAAACACAAGAAATTACAAGTCAAATAAAGAAAACGTAATTTATTGTATTCAAAAAGTTTCAATAAATAACCTGAGTAGAAACAAGTCATATTTAACATACAACTCTATCACACAAAACATCACTAAAGCTAGAAAAAGATTTGGTCGACTTAACAGAAGGTTCAGTTTTTAGCATTTATAAATAGATCGAATGGCAAGTGACAGATCCCAATATAAATTGTGAAAATGTCTTAATTACAAAACACACATGTTAGAAAGATTCAAGCTTCAAACTTCAAAATAAATCCTAGATTGATGTGTAGAAGTATACAGAGGTAGATCTGTTTCAATGTCTAGTACACTGTCATTTGTCTCCTCATCAGATTTAGTCTGTTTGTATTTGCACATTGAAATATGTCATTTTGAAGAAATTGTGCATATTCGTGGATTTGAAGTTGTGCAGACGTAGATGCCATGTTACTGTGGAATTAAATCAATTGTGGAATTAAACATTATTTTTTTAAATGTTCAATTTAAAAACATGAACAACGTTCAAAATGCGAAATCACTGCTTAAACCTTCTTTGAGCTGCACAGAGTAGCTACAGCCTGAAGCCTGGTCATTATGTCCATCACTCATCTGCTGCCTGATCAGTGCTAAATATTTCCTGATTGTATCTGGAGTAAAACTGTTCTTTTAAATTCACTCTAATGTTAAGAAACTGTTTCTGAAAATGTTTAAAAGTGTTATAACTACTTTTCATGTAAAAAAAATCCAAGCTCACTGCAAAACACTGCATTTCATCCACATGTGAATGATTTTCCAGCCATTTTAGTGCTGTGGCCTTTTGTTCATGTCCTGAATACACAGTGAGTTGTGTCTTTGCTGTAACAAAGACTCAACTCATTGTGTAACTTGTAATTCTTCCAAAGCAGAACTTTAATTCCAATTCTTGATGCTGCAGATTCTTTATTGGCACTTCACTCCTGTTGGGACAAATGAGCCTTCATAAATCAGCAGTGTAAAACATGTTTTCAAAAACCCAAATTGTATTCAAAAATGGAAACGTATGAAAAAGTTAAGACTTGTAGGGATTTAAAATCTGCTTAGTCAGAGTTTACACACAGATGGTTATAAAGTGAATATAGTGATAGTTCAGACAGAGCAGTTAGTTACCTGTGATCAATAGTCTGTCGCTGTGAACACTGTCTGTAGAGGAATCGTCAGAACGTTTTGACATCAGTGCTGATGGCAGCTGTTAAATCAGAAACACACTGTTACTGGCATCCTGACACTGTGAGACATTTTCAATCCAGAAACATTTTGTAAAGCACAGAGTGGATGTCTGGTCAGACAAAAGAATATGAAAACAAGTTTTACTTACGGATCAGTGGGCGTTTGGCTGAAATTAAATAAAATACAAATAACTTCAGTTATTCATCAATAAGAATTAAGGTACAATAAAAGCAATAAACAGAAGCTGCATGTTGTGCAATGCACAGTAATAAATAATATTGCTGATGATGATGGTCAAAAAGTTGGATGTTGATGATGATGATGATGATGATGATGATGATGATGATAACAGTAAAATAACAGTACAATTAACATTCATGACTGTGTTTATGTTTTCGTCTCTCACCATCTCTCGTCTTCTTTCTGTAAATGATGAATCCAATCAGACCAATGAGGACGACAACAAGAACAACTACTGCAATGATGGCGATGATCATGTTCATGGATGTTTCTGTTGAACAAACAAGAATCAAATCACATCCTGTACAGATGAAGCAGGTCAGAAGAGAAGAATCTAATATAGAGACACACAGACCATATTTTCTTGTTTGTCCTGCTGTTGTTTTGCTAAATTGTCTGAACATATAATAATGTAATTACAATGTGTATCATTGTTAATCCTGATCTGCTGTAATAGAAAATTTTCCTCTTGGAAGAATTGTAGACAGAAATCAGCGTGATGAACCATCTCAGTTTAATACATGCCGGCATGGAGAAGAACACATGGATGTTGAGTGTTGTTTCTGACTTGTATCTCTCAAACCCCTTCTATTTATACTTAAACCCAAGAAAGGAACCACCCTCAGAAAACATGACTAAAGAAACCAGGTGCATGCAGTTGACAGCCATCACTCTTGTCCCTTTCTAGATTATCTGAAGATATCAGTAACGAAGTCAATAAAACCCTTTTATCACCCTCTTTTAGATCTTGCGACCCCAGGACTCACTATCTACTACATTTCTTTGGACCTTGTAACAACAAAGTGCCTGCTGTGATGTTAAACATTCCTCCAAACACGACCCATCCTATGATCTCTTGTCCTCTTTGTGACCTCTTCAATAGCTCATCTTGGTTGATTGTATGCTAATTATCTAATCATATGACTAAATTTACTTTCTTCCCTCACACTGCCTTTGTCTGTTTTGGATTCTGTCCTACAGGTATGTTCATGGCACCACGTGTGAACACAATACGAGCTTCTGACAATCCTGTTTACTGTATTTATTCATACAGTGGATGTATCACTAAATTCTCGACATAGTTGTGTTTATCAAAGTAAACAGTGCTGCAGAAAAAAATCTTTGTGGACAACAATTTTAAAAAATGCCTTATAACTTCAAAGCAATAATGTCTATTTGTTTGATTTGCTTATATAAGAAACTGGATGAAAAAAAACTGGAAAAAAAATTAAAAAGAAAGAAAGAAAAAGAGATGAAACAAATGCAACACAGATAGACAATATACTGTTTAACACATGAACTACAGAATTATTAAAGTAAAATTAATGTTACCACTGGTCCTGATCACAGCTTTGTCCAGTTTAGTGATGATGTCATCAACACCAGAGAGCAGAAACACACAGTCGTATCTCCTCCAGTCTTCAGGTTTGACGGATGAAATGTCCAGATCAACTCTCATCTGGAAGGTTCCATCATGGTTGGGGAGGATCTCTCCATGGTCCACGTCCTCATGAAGCTCCTCTCCATCTTTCCTCCAGTACATTGTGGCTCTGTCAGGGTAGAAACCTGTAGCGTGGCAGCTGACTGGAGAGGACGGAGACTTCTGGAGGACGGAGACTGAGGGACGAACTGGAGGAGACAGTTTTTCATTTTTCATTTACTACATACTAATAGTACTATTGATGTGTGATGTAACATATTCTGCTTTAGTCTGAAATAGTAATTTATGCCATGTCAAGTAAAATTTAAAAAGGACAGGGAGGACAGAAAGAGAGAAAGGGAAGACAGAAGAGAATTTGAGGAATGAAGCAGAGAAAAAGCAAAGAAAATAGAAGATAACTCATTGTAATGTTACTGTAAAATAATAACAAAGGAGATATAATAACATTATTGTGCAAACTATTTAACCTCAGTCCATGTGATTCTACCTGTTCTCAGTAGTGAGGTTTGCCCATAGTTCACATACGTCTTCAACCAATCAGGACAAATCTGGGTGATGTAATGATGTGTCTGCTCTGAAACAACTATGTCATTATCCCACTTGAGTTTGGTGATGAAACCCTGTTGCTTTGCAGTGATCCATGTCTTTGTGTTTAGGTCAAATATTATGAAGTCTTGTCCATCGTAACCAAAATGACTTAACCCACTAATCTCTCCAGTCTCATCATCCCATTCACAGCCGAACATGTTCTGGACAACATGAAAACCTGAGAGAGAAACAAAGACTTCAGTAAATCTCAGCACATTATCAGTTCATCTCACATCTTTTCCACAATCAATTGATCAGTCCAACAACTACCTGTGAAAAACTATGCTGTATGGAGGTTTTTCTAGAAGCTTCAATCCAGAATCAGTCAGTCAACTCACCTGCTGCACCTGGTCAGTGTTTCATGTTCAGCAGTTTGTTAGTACAACTGGTCAATGCAGGTTTGCTTCCTAAACAGATCACTCCATGTTCCCTTCTGTTGGATGATGTTCCACCATATTGTGAGGATCCCTCTGTCTTTCTGTTGGTGAGTCAGTTAAAGGACTTTCTATCCAAAGGAAGAAAAAGGTTTGCAGCATATCCATCGTAGAAGGTCTAAGTACACAGAGTATGTACCTCACAAGATGGCAGCCCAACCCTCCAACAGTTAACATGGTGTGATGTAACTTCATATTTTCTCTAATTGTTAAATGAACGTCTGATTATGCTGAGCAAGTGATTCACTAACAGATTTAGTAGGAATGTTGTGCATGTGTGTCTGTGCACGTACACATATGTTCACTACTGTAAAAACAAAGAACAAAAAAACAGGATACAGGCATCAACAATATTTACCAATAAAAAGTGAAATAAAACAAACCTCCAGTTTGGTTAAAGCGATGCTTTGCAGTTTCAATGTTGTTTTTGTAGGTCTGCTGGGCAACAATGAATCTCTCATTGTTCCTCTCCCAGTAATGTGGATCATCTGCTGTGACTTTGTTCATCCAGTCCTGTTTGGGTTCTGCTCTCATGGTGTCACTGTCATAGTGGATGATCTGAACATCATCAACCAAACCAACCACCACAAACTCTGGAAAGTCTGGGACTCCAGAAGATGCAGTGTAGAAATACTTCAGAGAGTGAGACACTGAAAGAAAAAGTTAATGTCATGATTTTAGTTTAATTACGTTTTATAAATCACTGAATGATATTTCCCTGATATCAGAATCAAATTGATCTACATGTGTTCAAGACATTTAATCATATAAGTTTTGCACTACACAAATACAAACTTAAATATATAAATATGTGTTTTATTGCCCAATATTTCAGATTTTATCTTGAAAACAAATACATAAATAGAAATTTTTAAAAAATCTATTAATCAAGTCATCGGATTATGTATCTAACTTTCATTGATAGAAAATACTGTAAAACAACCATCTTCTTCTAATATTTACTGTAAGACCTGCAGCTGTTCTCCTATGGAATATGTTTTTTTCACATGTTTGACTAAGAGGTTCTTTTTATTCTCCAGCCTTTTTTTTAAGTAACAGAGTAGATGTTTTGCACTTTGGGTTTTGCAAAATTAGTTTCCATTTCATAATCCAGCATTGTCCTCTGCTGTATGCAGATCATATTTCTGTAACTTTACATTTACATAAAGTAACTGTTATAACTCAATGTGTGCAGTTAAAATTATGTGTAAAATGACTTGTAGTGTTTTCTGAAAATTGTATATTTATGTACAGTAACATAAATATACCGATGTCAAACAATACAACATATGACCTTTGTACACATATTATCACCTTACAAAGTTTTCACAGATGCCTTATTTACTTAATCTGAGAGTGAAACAGGTTATATGATTTTTTCTTTCTGTTGCTTTTAAGTGATTAAAGGTGTAGATCTGATACATATTACAGTGTCAATGTTTGTGTTATTTAAAAACATTTCTGGTATCATGTTAGAAAATGTTTAGAAAGAAAAGGATCCAATTTTGTATCAATACACAGGTTTTGTTTTGGCTTCAGCAAGTTCCAGTCTTTGAAAACAACACCATTAATTAACAGGTAAAATCATGTTTCTAATCTGTTAAAGTGTGTTGAATATAAACCAACCTATTTAATGCAAAAGCTAATTCTAATATTTACATCACATTTACACTACTTTTAAAATAACTTTTATAATTGCTCTGAATTCTATATCTGAGTTTAGTTTTTCTTTTGTTTTAATCTGTTTTGTGCTGCCTACACTTCATTACGTTTTCATTTTGGCATTAAGATCAATGTTGTGCCACATCTCAAAACCAAAATGGAGACATAAACAAACAGAACAATCCTGTATTTACACCATACATTGAAACAATGAACCTAATACCGGAAAATAAATAAAACACATTATTAAACTGTTTCCCCTTTCAGAAATAAAAACACTGAATAATAAATAGTTAGATTCAAACAGTAATAATCAAGTGACAAATTTCATAGTGAGGACGGATGATGGGCTGACGTCTGCTTTGTTATTCCATGCGATCTACCCACGCTACCTTTGCCATCGACCTATTGGGCTGCGATGGACCAACAGCCTGCAGATCATAAAAACATGACGCGTTTTTTCTTTTATGATCAAACGACATTAAAAAGTGTTTAACTCACCTCCCGTCGCGCCGTTTATTCCCAGGAGAAGCAGAAATATCAAGGTGTCCATTGTGTCCATTTTGTCCATTTTCTTCACTATCTATTATGCTCCATAATTCCAGATAAGCTATTTTTTTTTTTCCTCAAAGGACGAGACATGGTCTTCCGGGTGTTGTCTTTCCAAGTCTGACCCGAAGAACTGAAGAGAGGTTTAACATCCACCTCCATCTGAACCAATGGGATTTTAGTTTCAGTGTTACATAACAAAAAAACTGGGTTAAACTGACAGATTGAGGTTATTAACGAAAGTGAAAGCAAAAACATTAGAACTGACTCCTGATATAATGCACAACACTACAAGTGAAGAAATGAACAAATGAAACTTAAGCAGACAACACAAATATTTTATAATTTATATGTGTGTAATTGCATAATAAAAGTGAAACAATGTGCAAAATAACAAAATAAAGCAAAATGAAGTCTAACAGCAGCTGCAGGACAGATCTTCATAACTGACATCATACATCATTTTTTAAAGTTATAACACAAAATGTGAGTGCAACATTTCTTCACACAGACCAAACACACAACATCAGGTTAAATAAAGTACAAGTGAGATTATAGTGTGAAATAAATAATAAAATAAATAATAACTTCTGACATCAACAAAGGAAGTTGTTTGTAATACACTTGAGAAAATGTTGCTGTGTGGAAGATATCAGCAGTATCAATAATATTTCAGAGTTGTTACTGCTGAGTCACCATTGTTTATTTTTAAATGTTGATATTAATTAATTCTTGAATTAATTGAATTTCCATAAAATGTAATAAACAAACATTCCATGTGATCATCTTTAAGAAAGCTAATGGGAAGGCATGCATGCACAAATATTTCAAATATTAAACACAATATTGATAAAACACAAACAGTCATGATCTTCATGTCTTTATTAAACACATTCATTAATCACACAAAGTAGTGGTGGAAAGAAAAATGGCAACAGTGTTTTAATAACTGGTTAAACCACCTTTGGCAGAAAAAGTGTTTTCTGGAGCTGTGGATCAAACCTGCACAAAGTTTGGACCATTTTTCTTTACAGAGCTGCTTCATATTCTTTTAGCTAAATGATATTAAGTCCAATTATACTGAGTAGATGTTAAGTAGAGAAAGTTTGGTCACAATGTCCTTACTTTGTGTTGCAATGTGTCCTTACAGTATAGATGCTGTGGTTGATGCATGGTCATGACTTTTGTTGCAGGTGTAAAACGTAGATTAAATAATAAAAATACAAACATCTCTTCATTACTGTACTGTGCACTGCACTGCCGTATTTACCGTAGGAAGAAGTCAGGACATGATCTGGATAAATAAACCTCAGTGAGATCAGTCAGTTCAGTTTCTATCCAACAGTAGCAACTACGTACATTTGCCCAAGCACAGAGGTTAAAGTACATTTTTGAAGTACTTGTACTTTGGATTATTTTTCAATTCAATTCGGTTCAAATCAACTTTATTTATATAGCACCAATTCACAACGAAGTCTCCTCAAGGGACTTTACATATAGTTGAGACTATACAGATATGAAGAGAAAACCCAAAAATCCCCAGGGTCCACCCTGGACAGTTCTCTAGTCATTCTCAGGACCAACACAGACAGACAGGACAGACAACTGTTCCCACTCACATTTACTTCTACAGACAATTTAGAGTCACCAACTAACCAGACATGCATGTCTTTGGACTGTGGTAGGGAAAAGGAGGAAACCAACGTAGGCTTGGGGAGTACATCCAAACTCTGAACATGAAAGGGCGGCTGTAGCTCAGTTGGTAAAGGCAGTCGTCCACGGCGGACAGGGTGAGTGTTTCGATCCCGGCGCTGGCTATAAGTTGAATTGTCCCTGGGCAAGACACTGAACCCCTAACAGCCCATTCCCATCCCCAGCTGTGCAGTGCTGGTCCAACTCTGGTAGAAATTAGGGAGGGTTGTGTCAATAAGGGCATCCGGCGTAAAAACTGTGCCAAATCAACATGGGGACAAATGATCTGAACTCATGGGATGACACGACAAAAACAATTGTTGGACAATTGCAATTTAGACTGTGTCTGTGGTAGGTTTCTTGTGTGTCAGTACTGAGTAACTAGTGGCCTAGTTAACTAGTTAGGTGAATTCCACTACTTTAAACATATGAAGCAGGTTAATGGGTCTCAGGATCAGGGAGTGTGTTGTTGAGCCTGCAGAATTTGAGAAGTTCCAACTCATCCACAACAACAACTTCTATAAATGTAAATGCATTTATTAATATACTGAGACTTGAGTGCATAGTCTTTTTTAAGTTAAAATGTATCTTATTTTTATCTTAAAAACCATATAGCACAGCCTTTCACATGCTGTAAGTTTCCATGGACATTATCTCCTCCATCCAAACTTTATCTCTCATAAACACATGCTGACACGTGTCATCATAGCTCCACCCATAAACCTCTGAAAACACATGCGCTGCCATGTTGCGTCTTCACGTGTTGGCAGAAATGGCAGAAATACAAAACCTCTCTTTCTTGGCAGTATCTGAAGGGCAGACTGGCTGTCCATGCTTTATTTCTAACACAAAAACTATTTGCCTCAGTATCAACATATTTGCCTCGAGCCTTGATGACGTTCAGATTCGGGGCTCAAAAGAAGTTAATGAACACAGAAATGAAAGTCTCCATAATCAATTTCTGTAACAGGCCAAAGTAAAGTTCTCTAGTGACTCTTTATGAAGCCCTGCTGCTTCTGTCTCTGGAATGAGGTCAACAAACCCACTCTGGTACCGAAGAAACCACAGCTATATTTGGAAAACAACTTAAAATGCTGCCAGTTGTACTGTGTTAGAGCTCCACCATCAGGCAGAAACAGCACATCCCTCTGTGCTGCTTCTGGGAAATCACCTGATGAGTCAGTTAGGTTTCATTTTTTCACATGACAAACAGCCCTGGCATGATTAGCAAATTCTGGCAAACAAAGGAAGAATGAGCGTGTTATGGTTGCTGTCTCATTTGTCCTCACCAGGCAACTGAAGCTTCTTTTCTTTGTTCTGCTTCTTGTCCTCTTGGTCGAAGAAAACAGATGAACATTAGTAAAACATCAGTTACATACAGTAAGACTGAATACTCAAATGTAAAGTGTGCAAACTTGGGTTTTATGTGTATAAGAATCTGTCCTTATTTTAGGTGTAAAATAAGGACAGAATAGCATTGGGTGTGTTTGTTTCAGTTTGTCTTGTCCTCATTTGACCCCTGTTTTCAAAGCTGGATCCTAATCCTGAACACTTGCAGCCTCACTCAACCACTAGTTTCTAACTGTGTCCCTCATTTCTGGATTTAAGAAGTCGTTGTTGCACATATACCAGTCGTGAACACACTTTGACCAACTGCAGTAATATTAAAACTATCTCCCGTGATATTAATTTGCAGAAGGACAATACCAAGGAAGCAGAGAAGGAAGCCATATAGTATTGGATCGCGTCCAGACCAAGTCCTGCTGGTTCATTATGAGTCAAAGGGCGCCATCTACCGGTAGAACCGGAGACCTTCTCCGTTTACGGTTTAAAACGATCCAGGAAGTTTATCCTCATAAATTCTGGTAAAGTCTCAGAGTTTGCTGTAAAAATGTATTTACAATTACAACCCGCCTTTAAAAGTCGGCGTCGATATTGATTGTTTTATTCTGAAATGACTTCCGGCTCTTGTATTTTTCTGGCTACGTGAAAGTGAAAGTAAAATGAACGTGGATTTGCAGGGGGGAAAACCACCGACCTAAACTCACTGTAGTCGGCGTGAAACAGCAGAGAAGAGGACCGAACAGCAGAGAGGACAGAGGACAACCATGACGGAGTTTAAGCTGTCTCTGGTCGCCTTAACCTGCTTCCTCCACGGTAGGCTGCTGCTGTGCTGCCCTGGAAAATACACCAAATATAAGTGGTTAAGATAATCGATGGATGATGAGACTACTAAAGATGATCTTGTGCACATATTTTAGATTTATAGAGTATTTTGGCTAATTGTGGCTACACAAAAGTTTTCCTACTATAATGTAGTATGAACGTGTGCAAAACAATTTGAACTTTCAGGCTATTAAAATATATTGAGTGAGTCTATGGGAGTTATATGTTTGCCGAATTTAACATAAGAGACTGGAACGTGGGTAAAATGTCTCAATTAAGGTTTCGGCCATTTGTAAGATTAGCTTTAACGTACGGGATTTTAAAATTGCAGTTAATTGATAAAGAGTTTGGTTTGTGACGCGCCATCTCGTGGCCGAAGCTGGAAACTGCTCACCGTGTGTTCACACGAGTTCAGCGTAAAAAGACAGCAACCAAATGTGGGTAAAAATAATACGTAAAGAGAAAAAAAGGGATATGTTGGCAGAATTTAATTAGAAAAATGCAAACTAATACATTTGTCAGAATTATTGTTCGAAGTCCAATAACCAACATCGAAAGCAGGAGAATAAACTGAAAGTGAGACTGAAGTGGTGAAAAGCTTTGCCAAAAAAGTCCCCACACACGGAAGTTAATATTTACCCTAATATTATCCACTGCAGCATGCTGGATGTAAAGCATATGCAGCATTCTTATTATGCAATAAATAAACTTATGATTCACTGGTAAATATTAGTGTTGACACCACAGAACCCAAATTGCTACGTGCAGTAATATCAGAAGATGTGAAATCGTTGCATGTATATGTTTCACAGTGCTCTTTGTGTTCACGGTCAATGTCCTGTTCCGTCTGTTGTTTGAAGTCTGCAGCAGCAGGAGCAGCAGCAACAAGTGTCCCGTGTTAGAGTGCTGGTTTGTGCAGGAGAAGGCCGGTCGAGGAGGCGGCTTCACGGCACCCACCACCCAGGAAAAGTCTCTGCTTTACATCCGGAGAGACCCCGACAGCCACAGTGCAGAGTCCCAACATACTCCAGACGACATCAACCCCGAGAGAGTCTACTTTGTTACCGGTTAGTTCAAAATGACCACGAAAACAGGATGTGTAACCACACGCTGATCCTGTATTTGGAGCTGTCTTGGTTAACGGCCTCTGTTGTTTGTTGTGCGGCCAGTTTATGGCTGTTACATTTCAGAGTCAGTGGTTTAATGGGAGGACAAATTAAATGCTTCTAAAGGGAACCAAGTGTTGTTGGTCAATAAAAACATTATTACACAAGAACACGATTGCACGTTCCCAAACAGATAATTAACAGTAGATATGGAAACAGAGTTGAATCTATTTAGTCAGCTTTTCCACTGAGTTTCCTCCCATTGCTGTTGTTTTTTTTTTCTAACAACAGCTTTGTGAAGTTTTAGCTGAAAGAGAGATTTCTTCCATTAGCCACTGAAAACTGGGTCGGTTAAATAGATATAAACAGTATTGC
Source organism: Channa argus (assembly GCF_033026475.1). NCBI lineage: Eukaryota > Metazoa > Chordata > Actinopteri > Anabantiformes > Channidae > Channa > Channa argus. The sequence goes on from NC_090197.1 coordinate 7,371,053, forward strand.
ACATAACTTATTAACCTATTTTATCATTATTTCGGTTCTTATTACCGAGGACTGTCGACACATTCAGTCAACACATATTCTCTAACCTGATAATTGTTCTGTCACAGAACTGTTTAAATTGCTGAAGAAATCGGAAATATGATGAGTAGCTCAAATGTCATCGCTGCAGTTTCCCTTATGCATTTTTACTGATTCAATACAGATTTCAGTGACTAAAACATGATCATTTAAGATTTTTACTGTTTTGCTATTTTTTTAGCTGATTAAAAGACTGAAAATAAAAAATATATTTTTTGGTATTTTTACATATGAGTCAAATGACCATCTGTGAACTACATATCAGGATACATATTCACCTTCGGTCCTCAGACCCAGCTGCCACTCTCTGCCACGCCTCCCTCAACCCCCCCAGAGGCTCCATCACCAAGCCCCTATGTGAGATCAACCCCTTCCTGCCGCAGCCCTCCAGCCTCAAATGGGTCGCTCCGCTCACAGAATCTGCCCTGAGTCCTATCTACCTGCAGGCTGAGTGGTTTTCCTCTGCGCTACAGGGGCTCAACGATCAGATGGGCATTTCCACTATCACACGCGCTCCCACAGGATCCAGAGAGCACCGTGGTAATGAGTTATGACGGAGAAGAGCAGTGAATATATATCACGCATACATATTTTTTACATGTTCAAAAATGTAAAAATGTTCATCTTATCTCATATATGGTCATTTGATTCTCTCCTCTTTACTTTTTCGTTTAGTGGTCCTGAGTGTGACCAGTAAAACCGTCTCAGTGCAGGCCAGACTCGGAAAACCAGTGCTGCTGGACTGCAGCTTCTGGGTGGACCCGTCCTCGCCTCTATCTGGGTCAGGCTTTGCCGTCGAGTGGCGCTACCAGTTCAGAGGCGAGGGACGACTTGTCCTGGCTTATGACGGCAAGACCGACCGATTGGCTGATACAAAAGAGAAAGGAGCCAGACTGGATATTGAGGCTTTGCACAAGACTGGAAATGCCTCCTTGGTCCTGGAGGAGGCTAAAGTCCGACACTCGGGGACATATATCTGCACGGCGTACCTGCCGTACCTCCTGGCTCAGGTCACTATGGAGCTAGAGATTGTAGGTGAGTGAAAAAAATGTATTTTTGAGACATTTGTGAAACATTAGCCCGAAGATGAAGCTAGACAGGAAATATTCTCTTTGCTCTGTGCTTTCAAACAATGCTGACAGTAACAAAAAAATGTATTAAAAAATTATTCTGTAGTTAGTTCTGTAAAAACTGTGGTTTTTTGTTCATATTTGCTCCTCCACTCTTTTCTTTCTTCCCAGAACCTCCGTCCCTCTCCATCCACCCCTCCCCTCTTCCCCTAATTGTTCCCGGCCAGGCTTTGTCCGTCCAGTGTGAAGCGTCCGGCTTTGCCCCGCTCACGCTGGAGCTGAGCTGGGAGTTTAAGGGAGCCGATGGGAAGTCCAGACCCCTGGGATCGGGCAGCCTAACGGGCCACAGGCAGGCCTGGGATGGCACCTACAGCCAGAGCACTCGACTGGAGCTCGACACGTCCAAGCTGGACCTTGGCACAGGAGGGGAGGTCACCTGCTTGGCTGTCCATCCTGGAGGCAGGAGAGAGGCCAGCGTGACCCTCAATGTTATTGGTAATGTTCATATGAAATGAGACTGTTTTAACAAGTGTTCTGTGAAAGTTAAATGTTGAAGGTTAAATCGTTCATTACATTCGACAACAAACATGTACAATGAGTAAAGACTTGGATCTTGTCTTTTTTTTCTTCTCAGGGTTCAGTACTCCCTCCATCGAGGACTCGATGGCGATGGTTGGCGTTGCGTTGGTGCTTTATGGTCTCATCAAGTTTGTTTCCTGGACCTTTACCAGCTCAGGTAACAAATAATCCAGAAACAATAACTGTAGAAAATGTATTTTTCATTTTTGTGTCTAATTGGTTTTTTTTGTCTTTTTCTCACCTTCTGTAGGTTCAGCTGAGGCTGATATGGAAGATAAGGTAACTGTCATTTTAAAATTCTAATAGATATAATTTACAATTGAATATATGTTATAATATGGTATGTAATATGTTATAATATAACGTTAACATGAATGTTTGATGTTTCCTGATGGGACGGCTTCAAGCAGCCAGCTGTCAAAAACTTTCTCACCATTTTCTGTCTTTCAATACTCTGTAATAAACTCGCAACATGCTGAAGACACAGTTGTATGTGTTTCTCTTAAGTGTCAAATAAGTGTTTGGCCCCCTGTTTTTTTATTACAGGAAATCAAAGTCTATATTTTTGTAGAGCTTAAACTTAGATTTGACCCTTTTAATCCTCTGCTTGTCTGCTTCTCTTTGGAGTTGTGTGTGTTTTCTGACAGTAACTCTTTCATTTTATCCACTTACAGAAAGTGAAGTAAAGAAGAAAGAAGTCAACTGCTGTGGAAGTGTGAACCATCAAACCTGTCTTTGTTTATAGTTTGCATGGGATTTCAGGACTGGGAGTCTACTTTTAATAATAATATCATTTTTTTACAGCTAGCATAGCGGTAAGCTTGTACAAATGTTACTTTTACATTGGTTTTTTTATTCTTTCTTTTTTTTTCAGTTCAATTCAGGCTGTCAGCTGTTTTTATTTTCACTGTTTTGTTCAAATCATAGTAAGGAAGACATCACAAGGAAATTTAGTACAAATGAAAATGGTCTGTTGTAATGTTTCGTTAATGTATTGATGAACCAAAACGGGCTCTCGCTGTTTGCATAATGTTACTAATATTATTTTTCATTGACCACCACTAACATTGTAAAAGCACCGAAATTTAAGATCCCAGATGCTTACAATCAAAGAGACAAAAAAAAAATCATCACTGGAGTTTGAGTGTGTGTGTGTGTGTGTGTGTGTGTGTGTCTTTTATGTCACCCTTAGTCACAATTGTGCAAACTTGCAAAGTGAATCCTATTTTGTAAATATGTGAAAAGTAATGGATGTTTTTGCTGTGTGTGTGTTGTTCAAACTGTAGGAGAAATGCTGCTATTTTAATTACTAAGCCCCAAGTAATCTGCGGGCTAATTTTAAAAAGAAACATATGAACATAATGGGACAAACAGATCAGATTTTAAAATTGATGTCTGTATGAATTAATTCATTACATGAATTATGAATTAATTACATATGATAAATAAAACATTTCACCTACAATAAGTGTCCTTTCAAACATGTTGTATCCTCATTGTTAAAAAAAATAACTGAAATGCGCAAATGTAGATTTACAAATGTACAAGATAATTAGGGGGAAAAAACTCATGAATATGCTGTAAATATGTATTATAAACTGCATGGTGTGGTACTTTTCTTTTAAATCAGGAGATTTATAAATTATTTCCATACTACATTTATGTTTGAGAAAAATAAACAGTAAATGACTGCAGCGGTGGAGACTTATTCATTTACGTGTATTTATGTCATTGTCAAACCAATGAAAAGCCTGCAGCATTCAGAAAGTGTGACTTCCGTTGTCTCTTTCAGAATAAAAAAGTAGACGTGCTGATTTTTTACAAAATAAGTGCCCAGATGAAAATTTGTTATAAACAGGTTATAGATTGTATATATGTGTTATATCTCTATAATAATATGTATATATATATATATATATTTAACTATTTTATTGACATGAGTCAATGAGATAGTTTTATATGAGATTTATAGATTAATTAAGTGAATGTCTTTCCACCTTTTTTCCTTAAGTTATCCCGGGTTCGCTGTACTTAACTCGGCGTTTTATTTCGTGTTCCATTTCCTGGATTCTGTTTTTAGAACAATGTTCAACGGGTGCAAATTACCCAATGGGAAGTGACATTACTGAGTGGACGCCGTGTGGCGACCAATCAGAGGCTGCGATGCTCTCGGGACGTGGAGTGGGTGCGTTTTCGAGCTTGAGTCGATAGCTGTGCAAGTTAGCTAAGTTGAAGAGCATTGTCTTGGTAAAGAGAAAGTCTGAGGGATTTAAAATTCCTAACGCTATATTGGATTTGTTTAGTTAGTTACTTGTGTACTGGAACTAGCATGGTGCATTTTTTTCCCGTTTATTTCCTTCAGGTAACTCACCACCTAAGGCTAATGTTAGCTAACTCTCGCGCAGTGTTTTGAAGATGCGTCGTGGTGGCGCGTTATTCTTCTCCGATGTGACGCCGGACAGCTCATAAACAAAGGAGTTGTGTGTGTAAGTATGTTTCAATGTACCTCAGTGCAAACCTTTCCCCCTTAACGAGAGCGTTGGCTTAAATTAACGTTAGCCATCTGTTTTATTTATGTAACGTCACTGGGCTTTGAGGTAATTGGAAACCGCTTCTGTTGTTTCGGAGAGTCACGGTTACCTTCAAAAGCATGTGGTTGTGTTTCTGTGTGTGAAGATCTTTTAATATTTGTTGGTCTAAATAGGGGTTTTGGGGGTAGATCGTCGGGTTCCTCCACCTCAGTTTAACAGAGATTGTGAGTTTAACATGGATCCATTACACGCAGAGTGTGTTATATATATTACTAAGTCTTTACCTGTCAGCCATAATCTTAATGTCCCGTTGGGCCTGTAATGTTGTGGTGGTCATCATGGAATAACCAGTAATAACTTCCGTGATCAACAGGTGTCAGAACACACAGTACATCACAGCTTCCTGTGTACAGGGGCGTGTAGCTTGGGGCTGGACAAAGTGCCCATGATGACCCTTCTGCATCAAAACATTAAAACCACCAGATAGTGTTAGTGTTGTGGCCGATGTGTGTGTGTGTTGCAGGCTTATAGTGTGAGCTGGTCAAGAAATCAGAGCTGCTGTTGAGCCCACCGGAGTTCCCCTGATTTTTGCCATCTTGTGTTTTCATCATGCCTCTGGAAATGTTTTATTGCATCACCGATTCACCGTTTCACCATCTAACTCTTTTGTGTGACATCCTTTACTTTCTGTTTCTTTATTAACGTTGTCCCTGATGTCTTTTACTGAAAACAGAAACGGCCAGGATTTTCAATGGCGGTGGCTCCCGCCTCAATAGCGGACAAGATAATTGTTCTTGACGAGGATGAAGAAGAGAACCCTCATAACCCCTGCGCTGCCTCAAACGCATCCTCTGAATGCCGACCCAAAAACAACGTGCCCTCAAAAGCTCAGCAGCCAGAGCCCACCCAAATTACCAAGTCACCGTTTGCCTCTGCTAAGAAGGACGCACACGTTCTACAGGCAGAAAATGAGAGGTTGTTTACTGAGGTGAGTTTATATTAAGGAGGCAACAACGCAACGATCTGTTAATCTGTAAATCAAATCTTTTTGGCAGCATGACCCTGGAACATGCACATTAGGAATCAGTCAACCCACTTTAAAACAACTTTGACCATTACATGTGTTTTTATTGCTTGTTATGCACAGTGTACACTTTACTGACGACTGGATGGTCAAGGGCTTTTAAAAAAAATCGACATGAATCACAACCAGATAGTGGAAATCTTTCTCCTCAATTGGAGAGAAAAGTGACAAAACTCGCAGCCTCTGTAATTCTGGCGGGACCATACTTATATCAGACTGACGCCACTCAACCACCTACGCAAGAATCATGTCATTCAGTATGGAGATAATCTTCAGACAAAAACTACACTGTTTGCTGAACATTTTGTGACCTGGTTAATTGAAAATGTACAAGGAGATTCCAAGCAGAAGAATAAATCTAAAACAACAATAAACCCGTTCCAGACCAGAAAACAGTTCTAGTCGGCTCAAAGGCATCTTCTAGCTGTGCAAACAGCCAGTTGAAGTATTGTAAATAGTATATCAGACAGGGATGAACCTGGCGTGAATTGGAAAAACAATATGTTGTTGCTGTAGGTGCTATTTGTTCTGTTCTTGCTCTGTCAACTAGTTTCTTTCTCTGATCCCAGTACCTGACACGCAGGTCGTCTTGTTTCCTTTTCAGTTTGTGGAGCACTGTAAACCTCTCACACTGGACTGCCCTGAGGTGTTGACCTTCCTTCAGACCAAGCACAACAAGGCGACTCCAGACTATCTGTCGTCCGTGGAGTTCAGGAACACTTTGGGACGATGTTTGACCCGAGCTCAGGCCAACCGCTCTAAAACATTTGTTTACATCAATGAACTGTGCATTGTACTCAGGCAGCATGCCGTCAAGAAGAGGCAGAACCTCACCAAGGTTGAGCCTTCTACCTCATCATCGAGCACTTCTCAATCTACCTCTGTTGTGTCCAAAAATAAAGATGAGGCTCAAGATAAGTCGAATGGCGTGGAGGAAGAACAGATCAGACCGGCAGCAGAAAACGAGCAGCCTTCCACCTCAGGTTTCCAGCCGAACAAAAATGAGGAAGAACAGGAAGCAGAGAGAAAGTCAAAGAGAGCGTCGAGAAAACAGGTTAGTGATGAACTAAGACTGGGCGCGAAATTCATTCTTTCACTTTGGATTGCTGCTTTTGAACGATGTGATCAAGATTATTATTTAACCTGCTGGCACTCAAACTTTTTTGAGACCCACGTCGACCAACTGGCAAAGCAAACTGAAGGTCAAACTTGGCTTCAGGAGGTTCGATTTGTACTGTGTGCAAAGACCAAACTTGCAAAACTGGATCCAGTTACTATGTGCCACATACATTCCACCTATGTTTGTTTCAAATGTTAATGTTTAAAACATTAAAACTAACATCTTTCATTTAATGTTCTCAGGAAAAAACTATTAAAATTCTGTATCCTCCAAAAAATATTTTTTTTTAAATCAAGGTTTAGTTTTTTGTCTTGTGTTTGCCATATCACCCAGCTCTGTGATGAACACTAGTTGACTAATATTTGTTTAAAAACTATAATGAATTTCAGGTAATTAATCTGTTGATAATTATAATGTATAGAAATATTTCTGTGTGACTAAAGTTGTACTTAAGTAGATATAAAGAAAGGTTCGATGTTTTCTAAACTCTTAGTCACTGGGCTTGTGAAAATGTATTTGTATGTATCATAAAAGCATTGTCAGCTGTTACCTCACTACACTGATCATCAGTATCAACATTTAGCTTTTTGCAGCAGTCGCCGATGTAACAAACTCCGTGTAGTGAACCACATCCGGCTCTTCTTGCCTTCTGTTAATCTCTCTCAGATCGCGTACCTGGAGAATCTACTGAAGATGTACAATGACGAGATCTGCCGTCTGCAGCAGGCCGAGCTGAGTCTGGATGACCTGGAGGCTGAGGACTCCTTATACATCCAGGAGCACAAGCTTAAACGCAAGGTCGGGATGGAAAACAGTGGGACTCGGGGGTCACAAACACAGCTGTGGCTACAAATTAACAGCTAGTGACAACTCTCCTCCTTCTCTTCCAGATAATGAAGATTTATGAAAAACTGTGTGAACTAAAGGGCTGCAACAAACTAACGGGCCGAGTCATCGAGCAGAGGATCATCTACAACAGCACCCGTTATCCTGAGATCAACAAAAGGGTGAGCGACCCTCACATGGTTAATTATTCTTATCATCTACAAACTTGAATCCTCAGTGTAAGTAGACCTGCATTAATGTCTCTCTATGCAAACAAACATCATAGAAAAGTAAAGTTACATGACAGAACATATCAAAAACTAGAACTGGAAGTACTGTTTACTTTGGTGAATTTGTTGTGCTGATGCCTTGTTGTCTTCCATCAGGTCACGCGGTTCATCAACAGCCCCGAGGCACAGAGGAACCCCCCGGATTACCAAGACATCCTCCAGCAGGTGTTGCGTGCTAACGAGCGCCACAAACTGTGTCTGAGCAGAAAACAGGTGAACCAGATTGCCCAGGAGGCCTTCAGAGAGACCGGGAGCAGCATGCAGGAGAGACGTCAGCTGGACCTGGTGTACAACTTTGGCTCACATCTCACCGACAACTACAAAGCTGGTAAGACTTCGGTTGAGAGTAAAAATTCTGTAACATTTCTACTACGTCTCTAAATTTTGCTGTTCCCACACCTGATCTGGTCTGTTCTCCCTTTTCTTCGTCCCCCTCTACAGGTGTAGACCCAGCTCAGTCTGACCCCTCTCTGCAGAAAAAGCTGCGGTCAAACCGAAAAGTGGCTCTGTCCAGTCTGGAGGCAGTCATCACGAAGTACGCCAAAAAACAGGAGGATGCAGAGGAGCAAGAGAGGAGCAAACGACTGGAGAAAGACAGCAAGAAGAAAGAGGTATGAGAGCATCACAGGCGTATTTGGCTTTCAGTGTCCCACATACCATTGGTCTTATCAGAGCATTCACCCACCTTGTGTGGATGTTTTTGAAAGCTTTAAAAAAGGTGTTTACTTAATCACATGTTTTAGCTCTAAGTTAATAGTTAGTTATTGTTATGTACTTAGCTGCATTATATTGATGGGTGTTTTATAATGTTCTGCTTGCTTCATCCAGTGTCATAAAGCTTTTAAATTTGACCTTAGTAATAAACATGGTAATAAACAGGGCTTAACCCTGATATATCCCTCTAAGCAGCAAAGAGCAGTGTCTAATGATATGGGAGGGGAAACTGGAAATTCAAAAGTTGCACAGATCTGTTAGCCTAAAGCAAAAAGTCTTAGTTAATATTAATAATTTTTTGTGACCTTTTTTTTCTCTCCTATCTAATATTTATCTCCTCTTCCTTCTTTCCTTTTGTGGTTCTGTGTGCCCCTTTCAGGACAACAAATTAGAACAAGGAGATGAAACTAAAGAGGTGAACGGAGCAGCAGAGGAGGAGGAGGAGAAAGAGGAGGAAGAAGAAGAAGAACAGGAGGAGGAGGAGGAGGATGAGGAGGATGAGTCGTCAGACCCAGATATAGAGGAGGAGATCCGTGCCAGTACTCAGCAAAATGGACCAGGTCAGAGCAAAAGTCTGGTAAATGATGTCAGCTCCCATTTCTGAAACTAACTTGAAACTTGGGAGCTCAATGCACTGCAACCTCAGAAAACACATAAAAATAGATCAGACTCAAGCCAAAGAAGAATACAGGAACACATGCAGCCTCCAGGAAATCAGAACGGCAAATACAAGGAACACAGAATATGTCTCTTCAGCTTTCAGTGGGTTCAGTGAAATCAGTCTACATTAGCCTCCAATAAACTAGATTAACTTCATAAAAGTTCTGATTGGTCTGCATGCACACATGACATTGCTCTCACTTAATGATATGAATAAATATATACTCGATAGATTTAGGTCCATTGCATTATGTTTCTTGAAGCTATGCTAAAGTTCGTAATACCTACTTGCATCAGATGTAACTGTCCCTGCATTGGAGAAGGTGGAGACAGGTAGAAAAGATCCCATTACATTCATTTTCCTCTTTCTGTAGATGACGACGATGACGATGAAGATGGTGATAATGACAAGAATGAGGAAGATGACACTAACAATGCAGAGCAAGCAGAACACGATGCCAAGGAAGATCAAACAGACAGGTTGTCAGGAAGCTTTTCTGCAGGGGAAGAAGGAAGTGCTAAAGACGACTATGAGCCTGTCACAAGTGGACTCAGTCCTTTTTCTGACGGAAGCAAGTCCCAGATGTCTCTGCTGTCTGACATCCCGTCCTCTAAAGGCAGCCCCAGCCAATCGGAGGCCGCGCAGACTGAAAACCAGAGGCCGCCCTCCGATGGTAATGTTGCAGCATCAGAGGAACCTGTTAATTCATCCAATCACGTTTCAGCCATCACTGAAGACCCTGCTGATGTGCCCCCCGCAGTAGCCAATGGGCTGTCGATAACCGCGATCGCACAGACAACGAACGGCACATCCCCACCACCCAGCCCCAGAACTACAAGGAGCCAGAAGAGGAAGAGGGAGGAAAACGCAACGCAAAAAACCATAAAAGCCAAGCGTAGAAATATCCATGAAAGCAGGTACAGTATTCGATATTTTGGTAGTAATTTTACCAAGAGACGATACATCTGAAAATAAGTCGCTTTTACTGCCAGAGCCCACACAGAATGTACTGTTCACCCTAGAATTAGTGAAAATGAATCTGGATGAACTTGTTTGTCAGGCCGTCTCTCTCTACATTCATCCCCCCTCCTCTCTCTCTCTCTCAGTGAGGCAGATATCCCTCTGGATATGGGCGTTTATAGCTGCAACTCTCCGGAGCAGGCAGAGTCCACCCGAGCCGACACTCCAAACCAGGAACCGGTCAGCAGCTCGCAGTCGACGCCTCCTCCCAAGAAAAACAAGGTGGGGGAACAGTTCAGGGTGTAAATGTCCGTTAAGGCTTGTTAGAACACACCTGAACCCAACAACAACGTTGGCAGGTTCAGTTCACATTAATTCGGCCTGGAGAGAAACTAGAGTTAAATGACTTGAACTAGTAAAACACGTTGTGTCTGTTTGTGTGTCGAGAGTAAAACAAATGTAGGAGACACTTTATGTATTTCGGTATATTACACTCTGCAGAATTAGCGAGTAATATTTTACAATTTCTATCAATCTGTCGTGCTGCCGTTTTGTCTCCAGGTCAATGTGGCGACCCAGTGTGACCCAGATGAGATCATCGTGCTCTCAGACTCTGAATGACCTTTGACCTCTCCGCAGACTGCAAGTCTTTGCCACTTCTTACTGATATTCAGAAACGGATGTACTCAATACTGGGTTTCAGACTTTTGGCTTGTAACAAAAGAACAAAAGCTGAATTTGTTTTTTTTTGTTTTTTTCTTTTTCCTAATTGAAAAGTAAAAGTTTAGATAGAAATTTGACCCTGAAGGGTCAATATCAAGTTTTTATAAAATACTGATTTTGTTAGCTGTTAAACATAGAAGAGGAGAAGACTTTAAATAAAATGTATTTTCCAAAAAAAAAAAAAATAGGATGTTTTTGGAGGCTGCAGGTTGTTCAATAGAGAGAACAGCTTTGTCTCTGCAGGAAAACTTTAGCTGAAATAGCTGATTCTTCTCTGTTTGGGGGGTTGGGGGGTTGGGGGGCTGCACCCGAGTCTTTCGAGTAACATTTATTCCTGCCTTTCAGTGCGACACGTGCATCCTACCGGTTGGTAGTAGCATTGAAATAATCTTTTGCTGCTTTGAGTCCAGAGCTAAAATATGTCTCTTGGGATGATTCTTCCTGAACTTGTTCTACTACCAGTGCCTGAAAACATGAACCATGCAGCTGCAGGTTTTTCACAGAGCTGCGATAGCTCAGCGCTGGTTTGTTTACATCTTATATTTTAATCTTTATTATTATTATTTTTTTAAAATAAAGAAACAGGGAGGTGCTGGTTTGTATAAAAGAACTGCTGTGTGTACATTGTTTTACATGCTGTTGCTATTTATGATTTCTGTATTGTATTTCTTTGGTGAGTGAGCTCTGTGTTTCTTATGTTGGTGTGCTGTGTGGACTGCAGCAGTGACTTTTCTTTCATTTTTTTTCCCCTTTTATTTCACTTTAAACATAGCACCTGGTTTTAGGGTTAAAATGAAGCGTAGTGTTTTCTCTTATTTAGCACCGTAGCGTCGAGTATTTTATATGAATCGCCGTCAACAAATCCCACAAAAAAAAGACCAAATGTAATAGCGCTTGTTTCACTGCAGACATTTGGACGCAGTAAATGAGAAGCAAAGGTGTTAATAATAACATTAACTCTATTAAAATTGTTTTTCTTATTGTCTTTCTAAAAGTGTCTTATGCGAAAAAGCCTACTTTTCTATAAGCTCTTCAGCGAGTCACCCTGTTAGTGCGACTCCATCCCACGTAAACACTGCATGTCAGAAATACTCACATGAGCCAGCTGTGGATTCATCTGCTACTGAAGCTACTTCCCCACAAAGTCCAGCTGTGCTATTCTGAGCACTTTTTACAAAGTAATGTGTGTTTTAGACCCGTTTCCTAAGATTTATGTAAGTTATTATCTCAAAAGGATTTCTGGTTTGCAGAAATACACGACAAACTACAACCACGAGTTTGTTATTATCAACTGTCTGTAAAAAAACAAAAAAACCAAAACAATGTTGCATAGATATAAAATAAATACCAACATTAAGACAAGTCGTACAACGTATAAAATCTAGACAAGGTTGTTAGTGTTAATTAAAACTGACAAGGAACTTATAAACTGAAATCCCAATTAAATTCACTATAAAGACTAAAATAAATCTGAGTTCAAAATTAACTAAATGCAAATGACAAATGGTTTTAGCCTATAAAACAAAAGTGACTGGGAGTTGAAATAAAGTCGCCGTTTCAGTTCCGCAGAACGAGGCAGGCTGTATATACCAGTACACATCATATACCTAAAATGATCCATGTGATATGGATGTTTAATGGGGATTTGTTGACAGTAAGATGTCATGACGCGTGACGTCTCACCACAACACGGGTGAAGTCGTACCCGTGTGTCTGTAACCACATTCACACACCTGGTCCTCAGTTTAATCCCAGCCCAAATCCTGAGAGTAAACAAAGGTGTTATTCCAATTCATTTTTATATACGCGGACATCATGTCCGTCCACAGCCCAACTTAGAATCATAATTGTTGTTGTTTACCTTTTTTTTTTTTTCACAGAACTGCCTTCTTCTTAAAACACTGGTTGACTGGAGACAAGTTTCACTTTTAAAGCTACTAATTCTACTTCTGTGCCATATTACAATGTTTCTCCCCGTTTTCCTTGATGTTGAAAGCATCATTGCAGTTAACATCTCCATCATTTAATTTGGTCTGTGTGTGTGTGTGTGTGACTAGTATGTATTTTGCCCTTTGTTGTCCCCGTAACATTTAGCATTGTTATGGTCCAGGCCTTAGAAAAATCCAGTCTAGGGTTTTTCTCCCCCTCCTGAATCCCACTTAAAATAACTTTAACCACCCAGAAATTATATTTTTCTCTCTTCAAATTGCAAGAAATGTACTTATTGTAGCTCCACTCTGTCGGGCCTCGTTTATGCAGAGGAGGGATCCATTATCCACTGTGAACTTGTCCTTTTTGATAGCAATAAATAATACATTTTGTTATACAAAAATTGTGCTTCTGATTTCGACTGTACTTGTTCAGAAACCACATATATTGAATGACATTGTTTGTTATGTCTATAGTGCAAAAGTCATCATCCCCAGTGTTTGGGGAGAAAACAACGGGCTGGTGTTGTGTGTCTGCATTGTGTTAACTACACATCCACATGTAGCGGGAACCCACACACACTTAAAACGGCTACATTCAAATCAGTATTGCGCTCACTGAAAAGCCGACCTCTGATTTTTAACCGGGGTTTTTAGGATTTGAACAAAGTTTATAGACAAACACTATTTGCACCAAATAATTTATTGACCTATTTTTACATGGCAGAGGTGAATATTGATTCCGTTTAATACGTCATTAGAACCACTCAGGATTTACATAAAATTACATCTTTAAGTTCAACAATCAACTGGTCAATCAGGAGACGTGAAATATAGTTTGTGGAATGTACAAAAATAATAAAAATACCTTGTTTTGTGTTCAGCAGCAGCAGCTTTGAACTCTTTATTATTCTGTATTATTTCTCTTTCTCTCTTCTCGCCGTAGGTTAGAGACTTGGTTGGTGCAGCAGCAGGTGAAGCTGCAGACGATGCGAGCAGCTCCCGCATTTGCACCTCACACACGATTGACAGTTACACAAGAGGTGTTGAGGCTTCAATGGGTCATTTTGTGATGCTGTTAAGTAGTGAGAAAAAATCACTGGGGATCAAAAGGGGTTCACATACTTTTTCTTGCATAAAGTGCTGCTTTTGCACAGGGATTAAGGGCTAATATCCCCATGTCACGTTTGCCTATGCGAGACGATAACTTATTAAACTGTACTTTGATTATTCTGTGTGGGACTAGAAATTAATTTAAGCACAAATGTCTCTTTCGTTACGGATGAATATAAACGCTAAATGAGCGTCTCTTCCTCACATCCTCTAGCTACTGTACATGCACGTGTCCTACGAGCAGCATCCATCCGCACACGTTCTCCTCTCAACAATCCTCCAGTGTTTCCTCCGATGCTGCGACGGCGAAAGCGCGAGCGCACGTGAGGAAACACTGCAGGTCACATCCACACGCCAACAGTCCGGTCTCTTCGCTGTGACTGGGCCCCAAACCTGCACATAAAAATATCCAAACGCAGCCTTCACAGAAGGTAAAAGCAGTCAGTGCCGTCCGTCTCTTTATGTGCAACAATCTGTAAAAGCGTGCGCAGCGATGAAGAGGTCACGTGTTTATTTCCCGTGTTGGCTTCATACACGGTTTGGTTTGATTTCGAAGTGAAACAATGAAACGGCTACAATCCTTCATAAACTCACACGATCATCACACTGCTGCTGTCAATCACAAATTCTCTTAACGACAGTTCCGGCTGTGGCCACAAGGGGGCGCAAAGGTTTGAAAGGAAAACATTTGAATAAAGGCTGTGACTTAATTTATCAATGATGCACTTCCGTGTTTTCCATTAATACACTGTTTTCTGTCGGATGTTTTACATTTCTGGATATCAAGCCAGCGAGTAAGCTGTTAAAACTGGTACTAAAGTGTTAAAGGCAGCAATAATTCACACAGCTTTGTGGAAACTGCTACCAGTGCAGGTTCGTCCTGGTTTTTGCCCGGCGTAGAAAGAACTGGTCTGTCAGAGTCTGGGCAGCCTCCTCTGGTGGAGGATCTGCAACTTGCTAAATGGGAATTTTGGACCAAACTACACAAGCAGCTCAATGATTCGCTTTAAAAAGTAAATTAACCGTATTCGGTTTAAACGGAGTGTTTAAAACATTAGAGCATTAAGTCCTGAAATATTTGATGTGACTTTCAGCCTTTCTTCAAATATTTATTCTGCAGGGTTTAAAAGATTATTGTTGTTAGATTCACACAACCAAAAGTGACTTTTCTCTGAAGTTTCAAAAATGTGTTAAATTTACAACAAAGAAAAAAAAACATAAAAACGTGCCAATAACCCAATTCAACTACAAAATGTCTTAACTGATACCTTTGAATACCAAAGTAAGAAAACTGCCACAACAGCGAATCACTTTAACAGTTTTGTCACAAATGCTACTGTGGAAATGTAGAAAACTAAAACAGGAAATACTACTGGATTTTCACGGAGCAAATATTTTCAGAATATTCCAGAAAGTGAGAACAATGTGACCTGAAGGTTTCCTGTCAATCTGCGTTTCTTTTTATTGTAATTAAACCAAACGTCCCTTTGGACCCTCATACATTCACATCCGACTGCATGAGTCAGAGACGCTGTTTGGCTCCAGTTAAAATGAAAACGGAACGTTCACGAGCGTTTTGTCACGTCAGGACCCGTATGACAAAATGAGGCTAAGACCACCTGCTCTCGATAAAAGCCCCAGAGGGAAAGTTCTGAGCGTGTCGCTTTCAGGTTGTCTGTCTCTGCAGAGTTGGACCAGAATGGAAAGAGCCTCGAGTTCTGCGAGAATCGCCTCTGAGGGAGGCCTCGAGCTCGGCAGCCGTGCAGGTCGGCGCCCGCCTGTGCACGTGGCGGGGATCCATCCACCCCGAAGCGAGCACGAGCGATTGTGCGTTTACTGTGGATCTAACACGGGTTCGAGGCGAAGCCAGCACCGTAGTATCGTCTGAATTAACATGGCAGTGCTGACAGACTGCTGCTGCAGTAAAAGACACAAACCTGCTACTGTGGCTTTTTCATCTGACGAGCAGGTTTGTGTGTTTTATTTATTGATTTTTTTTATTTTTTATTTTAAATCATATGACAGTGACACTTTACAATACGATACTGCAGAAAATCACAGCAATTTCTCTACTAGTGCTATAATGCTGCCACAGAAGGTAACGGTTAGTGAAGCACTGTCCCTTTATTTTTGGTTTCCTCTCTCCACACACACACACACACACACACACACACACACACACACACACACTCTTCCACAAAAAAACCTAAACTTCTCGGGTATTTTAAACAATAGCTTACTCACTGAGACAGAAGGTACATTTTTTGGTGAGGCCACTTTTCTGAGGCAGGTTTTCTACAGTCTTTACGGAACCAGAATCACACGTTTAAAGTCCAAATTCTCTGTAAACCTGTAGGTTCTTTAGGTTGTGTGATGATGAAGTTTTACAAGTGTTGGCAGCTTAAAGTTTCTAATGTTTCGATGTGACCTCACCACCGGACGCGACCCACCGCTTTGGTTTAGGTCACGCTGCTCACGTTGGCACTTACTTCACACACGTCCTCATCACACACACTGCGACTCAACCCAAGGCCACCAAACATCCCAGACCCCTGACCCACATTCTGGGAGACCACCCCCAGCAGCGCTCCCGCGGCGGCGGCAGCCATGTTGCTGCTGCCGTTACTCACGATGCTGCTGCTGCTGCTGCTTCCCGTGGCTGAGACGCCGCCGTGCTGCGGTGACAGAACCGCGCCGGAGACGTGTGGAGAAGACAGGGACACTCCCGCTCTGCCTCCCTCACCCGCAGACAGGAGCAGGGGAGGGGAGGACATCAAATCTGGCCCATCCTCTCCTCCACCTGCTCCTCTTCGCCCTCCGTCGCCGCTGCTCCCGCCTTCCCCGCCCTCGACCAGCCCGCTGCGCCTCTCGCAGTGCGAGCGGTGCCTCATGAAGCTGTCGCGCCACATGAACTTCTTGCCGCAGCTGAGGCAGTCGTAGGGCTTGAGGCCCGTGTGGGTCTTCATGTGCTCCGTGAGGTGGTGCTTCATCTTGAACTTCTTGGCGCAGACGGGGCAGTGGAACGGCCTCAGGTCCAGGTGCATGTTGATATGGCGGTCCCTCATGCTCTTGTGGGTGAAGGTCTTACCACAGTGGCACATAAACACTTTCCCCGAACCCCCATTACCGCTGCCGTTGCCACCGTTTCCGCCTCCACCGCCAATCCCCCCGCTGTCCATACTGTCCACGCCCAACCCACCCTGCACCGACAGGTGGACCGCACCGTGCTCCAGACTGGCACCTTTGAAGGAGGCTCCTCCAATCATGCCGCCTGCCATCCCCAGGGGAGGGGCTCCAGAGTCCAGGGAGAGTCCAGAGGCCTGGCTGTACAGGAGGATCTGGTTCCCCTGCATGTCCAGGGGGAAGAGCTGAGCCCGGGCCGTGGCTGCGGACTGCACCTGGCCCAGCAGCGCTGACACAGCGCGATTAGCGCTCTGGCTCTGACCCGCAGCACTGTCGTGAAGGTGCTGGGCCAGCGTCTGGTCCATTAAACCGCCTTCGAACTTGAGGTAGTCTTCTGAAGAATGGCAGTAGTCCACCTGCAGAAAGACGGCGAAATGCGTTACAACACTGACCCAGGAAAATGTTGATGAGATACAGCGTCTGCTTACTTTAGTTTCCTCTTCAGGAAGAAACTGCAAACGTTTGAAATCGTACAACTTGGGCTGCCACGCCCCATGGGGGCATCATTTCAAAGACAGAACCAGTTTCTGTCCCATCTTTCTGTCCAAATGTCTACCGTGTAACAGAATCTCAGAACAAAACTCTTTCCGCCCACCTGTGAGTCCATGTCGTTGTCAGCTCTGCTCCCCAGCTCGGCCGAAAGGCTCCTGACGTTGGAGATGTTAAAGTCGCCCCGCTCCCTCTCACGGACCAGCTCCAGCTCCCTGTCATCCTCGTCCTCCTCGTCTTCTCCTCCCTCCTCCCCGGACACCACGATGAGGTCGTCGTCCTCCGTGCGTTCGGTTTTCACCACCACCCACTGTTTACGAGGCATGATGCTGGGCTGGCTGTAGGTGGGACGCTTCTGTGGCGGCAGTGCCGACTCCTCCCCGTCCTTCCAGGGAACATGTATCATTATACATCACATATGTCACTTTAACATATCGTTACAAAAAAGATGACACATCAGATGCTGTCAAAGACTCCAGCAAACACAATCATTGTTTTCCTCTGTGGAACAAAAGAAAACCGTGTTCTACAATTATCAAAATACTTTGCCTCAATTTTTCACCAGGCAAAAATGTAAAAACAGAAGTTGATTTTGACGTGAACCTTTGTAAAAATAAACCCTTCGGATGAATCGACGGGTGCGTTAGTGTGTTACGCCCACCTGATAAGAGGACACACCGAAGCTGTCGCTGACCCCGACCTCCTGCTCGGACACGGAGTTCATTTTCTTCCGCCTCCCGCTGCCTACTCCCCTTCCTCGCTTCCGTTGGTGGTACAACACCTCCTCCTCTTCTTCCTCTACCTCCTCCTCCTCTTCCTCGATCAAGAAGGCCTCCTCGCCTCCTGACGGGGTGCAGTAGCTGGGGGTGTTGCTTGACCCTCCTCCATCCACCGAGGCCCCGGCCACGGCTGCGCCGCTCCCCCCAAAACTGCTCCCGTCCCTGGGGCTGAAGTAGTTGGTGCTGCTGGGAGACTGGCTCTCGCTCACTGATGGGCGGCTGGGAGGTTGGGGGCCACGCTGGGGCTCGATGGACCCTACGACCTGAGCTTGACCTCCGCCTCCATTGCCCCCAGCTCCATTACCACCAGCTGCACCCGCGCCGTTGTTGTTGCTGCTGCTGCAGCCGGCATTAGCTGACCCTCCACCTCCTCCGACACTGGCTCCATCCTGCACACCTGCTCCACCGCTCCCTCCCCCTCCACCTCCTCCTCCTCCTCCTCCCCCTGCGGCTGCAGCCCGTCCTTCTTTCAGCAGCTCCGTGCATTTGTCCACGATGTGCCACATCTGCAGGACGCTGCCTACTGTGAGGTAGTTGACGATGTCTTCGCGCAGCATGCGGAGCTGCCCAGTGTAGGCGCAGCTCAGCACGCTCTCAAACGCCAGCGGGTCCATCACAGCTGGGATGGAGACTGTGGACATGTTCTTCAGTAGTACCTGAACACGGATGGAAAAATTGTTAAAGTACACCGAATACTAAATTTCTCATCAGGGTAAAAAATAAATAAAAATTAAAAAAAAAGCCCTGATCACACTTTTAAATCCTAGTAAATTTATTCTGTGTACGAACAGTTCGTGTGTCTTCCAGGCCCTCAGACAAGTGACTGGGGTCTCAAACATTCTGCCGCTAAGAGTCGGTGAAACCAGCCTTTGGCAGATGAGTTCTCTCTTGGAACGGAAAAATAAAACGCACAAAAAAACAAATATTTAAGTGGTGCCGCGAGATGACTCTCGCACCTTTATTCTCACTTCTTCTGCTGATGTCTGCTCTGCCGCGCTCATTATTTGGCATTTTTACCAGTTTTTCTTAACCGATAATCACATCAGTTCGCACTGGTTTCACACAGATTTGATTATTCAGCCACGTAAAAAAACATCGATTACTGTGATTGTCAACGGACAAATATAAACCTAGAAAAAGGAAGACGGAGATTAGTTTAAAATGTATGAAATCTACATGTTTTTAATCCAATGTAAAGGTTAAATATTACCGAAGGTTTTAGACATACGTGTTAATTCTGATTTAAAAGCTTTGGTAGTTGCTGTTCTGTGTGTAATTTGCATTTACACTCGTTTCCACTGTTGTGTCCTAACATCCTGTACTAAGTCCTGATCAGCCAAGATATTAGAGTCTACATGCTTCTAAATTTAACTTCTGTCAGAACTGTAAGACTATGACTCCATCAGGCCTTTGTGTGTTCTTATTTAGAACATTAGACCTCTTCCAACAGCCACGTGACTGCATACCCCCCCTTACCTGGTCATGGAAGTAGGGTGAGGAAGCGGCCAGGACGCAGCGGTGAGCTTTGAACACGTGACCCTGGACGTGGATGGAGAGGTCACAGAGCTGGCCGTCCTCCCTCTGCCGGTTCAGGCTGTCCAGAACCGAGGCCTGAGCGCCGGGGAAGCACACCTGCACCACAGAGCCAGATGTGTCGCTGGGAGCTGAGCTGCTGCTGCCGCCGCTGCTGCTGCTGCTGCTGCTGCTGCCCACTTCTACCGGCAGGGACTGCATCTGGGTGGGAGAAAACTTTAATTACTCTTTGTTCTCGAGGCCAAAATATGTGTTTAGATGACAATTAAGTCGTTTGGCAGATGCTTACAAGGAAGGAGAACACACCAGGGGCAACCTGGGTTCAGGGATTGTCCAAGGACACTTCTACATGTATTTAATAGACAGCAGCTCAGCTAACGGTGCCCAGCCTCCCACACCCCCACAGAGTTAACTGCAGTGTCTGGTTGGCTGCTGCTAAATGTCTTAAGGGTTTGCTGTTCAGATATTGGAGGGATGAAAGATAAAAATTTACAGCCAGAAAAAAAAGGAAGAATAAAGGAATATAATGATCATCAAGGTTATAATATTCTGTTTTTCTTTCAAAGACATTTTGATACTAAGTGCTGCGACTAATTATTATTTCTATTATATTATCAGACATGTATTTTCTGCATTATTCCATCAATTCTTTAGTTTCATTAAAACATCGTGAAAAGAAGAAAAAAAGTGACAGTGCAAGTGTCTTTAAAGTAGGTTTAATTACAAGGGTGTTTCTACTAATCAATATTTGCAGCTTCTCCTACACATCAGTCTCAACTTAAGCTTGTCCACAGGGGAACAGTAAAGAAGAACTCAAAATAAAGTCTTACGGTTTTACACTTAAACAAAATAAGCTGATATTATCTGACATTGTCGTTCAGGCAGATTCTTATATGGGGAATTTTTGATGCATCTTAGGCTTAATGCTGGATGTGATGTGTTGTAATGGCATCTTCATCCTTTGTCGCACACGTGTGAGAGCAGGGAGATCAGTGCAAAGGTAACAGCGGCACATCGAGGAGACAGTTGGACTTGATTTTCTGTCTTGTTACTTAGAACATATCCTCAAATTCCTCTAACCCAGCTAATTAGTTCTACTTGACACAACCAGGGACCCTACAGCCTGAAATGTCTGTTTCAAGTCTGTTAGATCTCGGCGAGCTCCTGCTGCACTGACAACAAGCTGCAATCTCATGTGCATCTGCAGCTCCACAGCACATGCATTGAATTAGCCTTATATTTCATGCACCATATGATTCGATCTGACTGCCACTGCACTTGATGGCTGCACAGCAGATGTCTACATTTATTAGAAAGCCCACAGCATCAGTTTGCTCTTTACATAAAGCTGAAATCTTTGCATGGTAAGCTCAGTTTGGAAAGAAGGTCCCCACATCACATCACATATACATGACCACACCACTTCAGCTGATGTTTCCAGTGCATGGGGGGGGGAAATCAACAGCTGGACTGCAGACACACTTTTAGTTGACAGGCAACAAAAGCAAAGCTGCCGATTTTAAATGAGGCTGACATTGCTTTGGAAGCGATTTGCTGACGGGGGTCCTCTCCGTTCAGACAGCAGACAGACGCAGCTGCTTCCCTCACACTGTGGCCACACCGTTCCAGATGTGGCGTTAGCCTGAGAGCTAGCTCCGCCGGCTGCCCGCGGTGTTTGCGGGCAGCCGCAGCCGACGCCAAAACTCACCGTTTCAGTTGACAGCGCAGCCTTCAACGGTGCATCCTCCGACCGAGCTGACGGCAGCGTGTCCCGGCCGTCTGTGCAGGCCCAGAAGTTTGAAAACCATTTTTATAAAATGTTGCTCGCATCTGATCTCTGCAACAGCAGACAGCGATGCGTCGCCTTTAAGTGGCTTCCAGACAGACGAGCCAGACTTTAGCCGACACAAAATAAATTAAATAAATAAATAATCGACATTTAAATGTGGCGTTAATGCTTCTGACATCAGCACCTGCAAAAACTAAAAGGTGCATTTCAAACATCGTTTACATCCTAAATAATTAGTATTGTAATTATTCCTTCGTTTTCCGTTAGCATCAATTTCTATAAAAGTGACTGAAGCGACAAAGTTTAAAAACTAACCGCAGAAAGTCGCTTAAAACTTAATATGGTTATTGTAATTAACGTTTCACAAATTCCTTGAGATTATTTAAAACATTTATATGGAAACAAAAATCCTTGACCACTAACGATTAAAAAAAAAAAAAAAACAGAGAAAAAGTTTGGATTCCGAACCAAAACAAACATGGCGGTTTGTCAGCTACCTGGCAACAAACCCGAGTTGCAACATGGGAACTGTGTTCAAAACCCAATTTTTATTCTTCTGAGGACAGAAACTTACACCGTCCGGATGGAAGGAAAAATATTTGCGGATACTAGAAATGTTTTCACACGTACAACAAAAAAGCTCATCTAGACTTTTCATTAATCCTTTAATAAACATGCACTTAAACCAATAGCTGCGTCCAACAATGCAATTAATGCTTTTAAATTTATTTAGAAAATGTCAAATATGCATCATTCACTGTTTTCACTATTTTTTATATTGCTAATAAAGACTGTATGAGCCAACTGGGGAGTCTCTGCTTTTTGTTTATATTGAGTATTGTAAGGTTAGTTAGATTAAGAAGTGTATGTAAAAGCGCACTGTGCTCATCAATGACATCCGGTGGCTGCATCTGAAGTTAAAGTATTGACTAATTAAAAATTAACAAGAAATAAAAAATATAATATTGGTTCTTATTTAGGCATTACATGTAAATAAATGCCATTAAACTAACTTATATCAACATATTTCTTTACATCTAGCAGAAAAATGCCTCCAGATGACATCACTTATTATGTCATCTTGTTGCTCACGCTATGCAGTTTGTAATCATGGTTTAATCTGCTGTTATAGAGCTCCTCCAGATGATATCATCTAAACTCAATAATGAAAAACTCCTCCCAGTGATGTCATCCAGAGGAATTTAACTAGAAGCAGAGAAAGATTTTAATATCGGGAAGCCAGAGGGAAGTTTAAATGGTTTATTGTTAATTTACACCCTGAACTGAAGCAGGTTTAAAATTGGTGAAGTCATTGTGAGTTGAGCTTTGGACTTGTTCTTGCATAGAGTAACACTGAAAACTTCTCAGTTTACTGACATTTAATACACATAAATCAGTGAATACATACCTGATAACTTAGTTAAAATAATTCTTGCTTATTAAAAACAAAACAAAGGTTTTACTTCAGTTTGTTTAAAATAACCTAAGACAGAACAGAAATTATAGGTAACACATCCACTACGCGTCTTTATTGCCACAGCATTTTTGGCCAGACAGTACAGACAGAAAAATAGGAATAGAATTATCACCACGTGTCACAAAGAAAACGAGGACAGACATTTTGATTGGCAGTAGCTGCAGAAGTAATTACAAATGGTCGTTTTAAACATAAAATAAAAACAACTTAAAGTTGGTTATAAACAGAAGAATGTGTCCTTTTATGAAAACATTGCATGGACGTTAAATATCCCAACTAGAGAATTACCTCGACAGTCAAGAAGCCATGAAAGTCGTATATGCATTAAAACAAATAAAAAGTAAAAGAAAAAAGAAATCTGATAATAGGACTACAAACATGCATATATACACATCCACATGAAGAAACACACGAGTTTTCAGATGCTATTATTACGAATCACTAATCAAGGCCCTGACAATAGACAAAAAGGATTTAAGGGTCTTTGATTCTTACCATTTGCCTCCACAATGTGCCAAGCAGTAGAATGTTTACCTCAAAAGGGATACGAAACAAGTATAGTGAAAAATTTATGCTGTGAATGTAATGGCTTAAAAAAAAAAAAAAAAAAAAAAAAAGTTATGTTTTTGAGAAGTCTGATCTATTTCCTGTTGGCACTTGCAGTCCCAATAACACAGTCGTTCACCTGTGAAGGAAAACATTACATCAAATAATGCTTTCAAAAGCAGATAATGAATGAACTCATGCCATGTTTTGTGTCACCCAGGAAAGACGTTAAAAACAACCACAGACGCCACTGACCTTGCTGGCAAACCTCAAGGAGTTGAGGGTTTCTCCAAAGCTGTCTGACTCTGGGGCGATATTCACAAACATTAGACTGGGAGGAGAAACACAGATAAACACATATGAATATAACAATTCAGAATTTTTTTCGTACAAATTCCAGCAAAAAATAAATACAAAATTAAAAAGAACCCTCACGTTTTGCTGTTTCCTCCCAGACAGCCCTGCAGAAGGTAGGTCAGCTTGGAGTTCCTGTATGGAACATAGCTCTCCTGCAATGAGCAGACAGAATTTGTTTAGCATTCAATTCAAAGTGTTTATCGTCACATGCACAGACAGAAAGCGTGTTTCCCTGCACAGTGAAATTCTTACTTTGCCGTCCACACTAAATGTCATACAGAAAGTAAAATCAAAATAGGAAGAAAAATAGAAATAAAATAAAATACAAAAAAAAAAAAAAATAAGAGCAATAAGGCAATAAAGTGAGGTAGTGCAGTTCTGAAAATAAAATGAATAGTTGTGTCCATGTAAACTAGCCTCTCACCTAAAAGCCCAATATATTAACTATTTGCAATATCTGCAAGACTGTACACGGCCTGTTCACGGTGGAACTATGGCAAAATTATAGCCAATGTTTTCGCTACATTACGTGGACGGTAAAAGCAGTGAAATTGCAGCATCTGAGTAAAAGGGCGTGAAATTTGTACGATCAGCAGATTATAAGTGAGCGTACTGCTGCCGTTTACACACCTTGTTGGCCAGTGCAGTAATAACAATGCCCAGGTTGGACAGGGAGCTGTTGATGGCCGTCATCTCTTTGAAGCGTTCGCCCTGAGACTGACTCTTCAGCATTCGCTCACTGCCAGCCAAGTCCACCAGACACAGAGTGGCTATACACACACACACAAAACAACAACAACACACACATATATATTTAGGAATAACAGTAAAAATGATCATAGAAAAGAGCCGACATCACATATGCAGAAGTTGCTCAGACATGTGTCTTCACCAGAAGAGTGGCGATATTTCTAAAAGCACAAGTGAAGAAAATATTAGCAGAATCAGTGGGATTACACTCACACTTGCATTTGACATCCCTGCCAGCATTCACTCCCTCGATGTCCAGCTGGAAGACTGAATGGGAGCGAGAGGAGCGGTCGTTCTGGGCTGTCTGGGCAGTGGAGCGATTGCGATTGGCCAAAGCAATCAGGCCAAGAACCTGCAAGGAGAAGGGAAACAGAGATTGTTCGCTTTTCAAATGGGATGAGTACAGTTACCAGATGTGTCAATCATCCCAATGACCAATTTAAAATTTTAATGAACTCTGCTGTGAATTAATACAATCTTTAATATTATGCTAGTCTCTTTTTGTTTTTTCGTTTAAAAGCAACGCGACCGTGAGCTCCCGGCTGGTCTCCCTGCCGTACCTGATCCTCGTTGGTGACCTTTTCGTATGTGAGGTTGGTGATCGTCACCTCGCTGTTGTTCAGCTTTCGGATCTCGTGCTCGGGCCTCTTGTTGGCTTTGCCGGTGTACAGGAGGTCTCGCAGGGTCTCGTTGTAGATTTCAACAAAGCTCGCTGTGAAGGTGAACTGCAGAAAAGCAGGGAAATGGTTCCAACGTTAAATAACAACACCCCCCACCTCAGATTTTATTTGACTTTCACATGTGAGGGCAGGGCAGTACACACTGACCTCCCAGCCTTGTGCCCCCAATTTCTCCGCCCCTTTGAAAATTTGCTGCACAGCTCTGGGAATGACGCCTCTGGTGTCATCAAACTCATCGCCCTCCATGGTGTACGTCTTTCCACTTCCTGTCTGGCCATAGGCGAAACAGCACACGTTGTAGCCGTCGAGAGCCGACTGCACCAACAGGGAAATCTCTTCAAAGACCTCGAGAAAAAAAATACAATAAAATAAATAAAAGACAAAAATCTTTAACTTCTCTGCTAATAAAACTAAACGGGTGTTGGTCCGTGATAGACGGAGAATTAATTTATATACTGCGACATGTGTGTTTACCTCCTGCTGTAAAGCCTGGGGGCCAAACACCCGGTCAAAACTGAAGTTGTAGTTCTTCTGGGTGTCTGCAGTTTTGCCTGTGTGAGACTGAAAAGCAGAAAAGAGCCGAAGTTGGTCTTCAGGTTTGTGACATACTAACACAACTAAAAGCAAAGTGACAGTTCTGTCACATTAAAGACTTACGGTCTGTCTGTGATCATGAGAGACAACCATGATCTTAATCCATCCTATTGCCATTTTCTCTTTTCTTCAACGTGGCTGGTTGGAGACTGATTACATTAGCAACTATAGCCTGAACTACAAACAGGCCTTAAACAGGAATCTCACCTCCTCTGTTTTAGCCAGTGTTATCATCTTGATGTCACTGGTTGGAAGCTGAATGTGCTTGCTGAGGCCTCCGCCCACCAGTGGTCGCACTCGGCAAAAGACCCTGATATTACCCTGTAAGAGAGAAGACACGGGACATAACATTTGGTTGTTGCAAAAATGAACACAAGGATTTTATTGCCACTAGCAAACAATACAACAAAGTGCTCAAAATATCCGAAACAACTAAGAGAAAAGAACCAAATATTCCTGAATCTACTGAGAAGAGCACTGGAGGGAAAGCGGCTCCACGCGTAACTTGCCTTGAGCTCCTGGATGGTGTTGTGGAGGCGTCTGCGCTCCATTTCCCCAGCGTGGAGTTCGTCCCTCTGCTGAGCCACCGTTTCTTTCAGAGAGCAGACCTCTTCCTCTCTGTCCCTGAGCGTTGCCTGCAGGCGGCCCAAAGAGGACTCCTGCACCGAGAGCTTCATCTGGAGTGGTCGGAAAAGAACTTTGACAATTATAAAATTTGCCTTTCACCAATAACTTTTACAACAGTAAGCGACAACTGATCATTTCCCGGGTTTTAAATGTCCAGTCCAGTGTAGTACATAACAAGCCCAACTGTAAAGCAGCTGGTTCAGTTCTAAAGGCACGTTTGCCAATTAACATGTTTATGACGAGATTATTTCTGAATATTTCTTGAATAATCAAAGTATTTATACTACAATTGCACATCCCTAGTACTGCACAGTAAGACCAGCCAGTGCTAATGTACCTTGAGAGTTTGCAGCTCTGTCTCTTGGCTGTCGCGAACAGTTTCCATGACCCTGTATTTGCCCTCTAGGTTGGAGAGCTCCTTCTGAAGGGTGTTCTTATCGCTCGACACTTTCTCCAACTCATCTCGAACCCCCGACAGAGCCTGCAGTTCCCTTTCATACTCGCTGCAAATCACAGAAAGAAAAAGGGCATTTAATGGACCAACCTGCAAAAAAAAAAAAAAAAAAAAAAACACACGGCTAGTGGTCCCAGATGAAATGGTTCTTGCACCTGATCATGCCTCTCTGCTTCTCAAGCTCGTTCTTCATCTCAACCACTTTCTTTTGGCTCTGGGCCATCGACCCTTTTAGAACCTCGTTCTCCTGGTTGACCGATTGGACCTTCGTCTGGTATTTACTGATCTTTTCCTCCATGTCGCTGACCTTACCCTTCAGGTCCCACGCATGCCGTCGTGTGGGCCCACTCCCACCTGTACAGACACAAAAAGCAATTCTGTACTTAGGCAAGTTGACAAAACACGATTAATTTGTGGAAACTATTAACACTTAAACCACAGTTCATCATTTGTCAGATTGGCTAGTTGTTCCACGTGTCCTCACCTGTTTTTGTGCCAGTGGATGCAACAGGTTTTTTCATGTTGCCTCCCTTTGCTGCAGTTGAAGCTACAGATGGTTTCAGGACACCTGATGGAGCAATAAAGTGGTAACGAAAACAAAAAATGATCAGACACGTTTACTTACGTAAAATGCTCGGACATTTATTACCTTGAAACCAGTAACGTGCTTTCGAGGGAAGCAAATCCTTTCCCCCCCTTTTTTACCGCCAGTATACAACTTAAGAAGGTTGTAAATTAATATAGAGATTCTAAATATAATTCTGAAATACTGCTCCCAACAACTGAGAAAAGTACATAAGCAGTGATTTAAAAACAATGTTCAAAGTATCTGCTTGCACTGTTGCCTCCACGGCTCATCAGACATCTCGTCTTACCTCTGGAAGGGCCGACAGCCACAGTGGCAGCTCCTCTGACCGACTTAGCTGTGGAGAAACACAGTGTTGGTTTCAGAACCTCCAAATAAAAGAATACATAAGCGTGGTGCAGTTTCATATTTTGGAGGAAAAACTGTAATTACAAGGTGCCCTGGTTGCTGCAAATGGAGGCCGCTTCCCACCGATTATCGTCGCTGCTGCCTGTGGTTTGACGGGCTCTGGATCTTTACGGGTCTTCTTCTGTAAACACAAAAAACCAAGAGCACTGATTAAACTAATAAGACCATGATGGTAATATATGACAGTGTATGACCATCTAAGGGACACAAAATGGTTATGTAGCCCACAGGACAAATACTGTACTTTACTGTACTTCTATATGGAGTAGTCCTGTTACTGAAAATACTAAAAGAGTAGTACCTGAAATAACACAAATGCCCAACAGTAGAAGAATAAAGTATGTGAGGAGCAGCAAATGGAAGCAGAGCAGGCAAAATGGAAAAATGCAGATTATTATTACAAACCTGAGCAGGAGCATATTCTGGGCAATTCTCTGAACTGCTGCTGCTGCTCGTAAGAACCCTCTTGCTTGTCATAACTGGCAAGCGGGACATGCTCTGTTGAGGTAAAAGGAAAAAACATGGTCAAAACATGCAAAGACACCAGCAACACACGAATGTGGAAGAAATTAATGTAACAATTTTTACGGCTGTTTTAATTTCCACAAAGTCTCTTCTAACCATCTGGATTTTTTAAAATAATGCTCTCTGACCCAACACAAATTGGATTTTTTTAACATGTACGTGCTATTCAGACAACCAGAGAGGGGTTTGTATATGTACTATATTAAGTTTATTAATTTTTTGTTTAGGTTAATTAATTGACCCTCGTCCTTTCATAGATCGTAGTTAAAGCTTGAGGCCAGTGTTCTCAGTCTTGGGTTGGACGTGGTCTTTAGCGTTACACTTTACTTTGTTAGGTCTCCAACGATTTAACATTAGCTACATTACCTGAGCAACTTTGAAAATTACAAATTCTGTTAACAACAGTATTAAAGGTTAAAATTATGCGACAGTTCTCTAGACAAAATTACAAGCGACTCGCTGAAACATAAACAAAAGCAAGACTCGACTCGAACATTCAACAATAGGAAATACAATACAACTTTGCTTCGGTCGGATACATTCGTTCATTGATTTTAGCAAAGGAGCTAAAATGTCCACAGTGTTACTTTGAGCAAAGATCGTGAATGGCCACGTCACCGTTATTAAAGCCTAAACTGTATGAAAAGTTTAATTTAGGGAAACATTTACCTTAAGTGAGAGTGAATCTTCGTATGGAAACTCTCCGACGCTACCTCTCCGGCCGTTTGAATTTGAAATTGAATTGTTTTGCTGAACGCTCCCGGCGAGCTGCCGCGATTGGTCGAGCCAGCGTTAAACCCCGCCCTTCCTGTTTTTTAGTATGCTCGATCACTTGCACGGATCATCCCGCTTGGGCGGATCTTGTCGCTATTCGCACTCTTGCCTCCGCACTAATGCTTCAATTCCAGACTCGATAGGTGATAAATCGAACCAAATTTTCTGCTATATTGATGCAACATTTGACTTATTTTTCATTCATTTGTAATTTTTTTATTCAGTAATTTAAGTAACCATGTTTATTAATCATATGTTTTTATAATTCAAAACTGAAAAAAATTGAAATAA
This sequence comes from Channa argus, assembly GCF_033026475.1. Lineage (NCBI taxonomy): Eukaryota > Metazoa > Chordata > Actinopteri > Anabantiformes > Channidae > Channa > Channa argus. Next base: position 7,400,571 of record NC_090197.1, read on the forward strand.
TTTAATCGTATTTATTCACAATATTTCTTTAAATTGCCTGACATGCTGCAGTCTTGCAAGCTCATTACTTACCATTTAATCACAGAAGACAGCATCTGTCTTACCATGTGTGCCAATTACGTCAGAACTTTAAAAAGCCTCTACTATTTTCACATAAATTATTTTTTTAAAATCGTTTCATGCTATACAAATACAAATAAAATATAATAAAACAAATCACGTTTCTTTCATCATAAACTGTTTTTGAACTTTATTCTCCTTAAGGGAAGAAACAGTCTGTTCATATGAGCAAGAGGTGTAACTCTGAGTACAGTTTGAGTGTAGCATAAGAGGGCAGTTAACAACCGTATTATTTTCAGGAGCATCAGTAATAACATGAATAAGAATATTGAGAATGTGTTATTTTTCATAAAAGGACAATGAAACACAAGAAGTATACATGAAGACGGTCAGCCAATTGTACAGACTGCTCAAACATGTTGACAGGGTAGAGATTGCTTGTGCACAAAAACATGGCGGCAGTGTCCAAGGTCACCAATATCAAAAACGTATTTAATTGTCAAGATCCCCTTGTAAAATCAGTCTATTAAGAATTTTCTCATGACTTCTCATCCATAAAATTTAAAGCTGTTTTTCAGTGTCACAACAGGCTTTTTCCTACAAATGATACAGTAATGGCACCATGGCCAATAACTTGCATCATGGTTATCAATTCATAATTATTAACTACAATTATTATGGGCAAAAAACTGTTTAAGTGCTGGAAAAAATATTTCTAAAGGATTACGAGAAATATTTTTTCAATTAGTTTTGATCATTACCGAGCATGACATTTAGGATAAAGGTGACCTGGGACACGGTAAATGATTTGGTACTGGTTAATTTCAGTTCTTTTAGTTTCCATATTTACTTTACACACGACATACTTCCCTTTTACAAATGAAAAAAGTCTTTTCTACCTATGTTATGTACAGCATACTGCAATACAATAATGCCTTAGTTTGATAATAATGTGGATAACATTTGCAATACAGTTATAATGAAAGTAGTAATAATATGTATGAAAAGTTCTTTTTTTTAAAAAAAAGACTGATAACAGTACCTGTCAGCCATTTTTATCACACAATTATGACTTCTCCAATAACCATTCTGACCATGACGAGGCGTTGGGTTCTTTACTCAGTGGACGATAGTAAACTGTTTTACTGTGATTAGTAATAAAAAAAGGGACCGAAAAAAAAAAACAAAAAAAAAACACACGCTCTGTTAGGCCTTTTCTCTCTGCTCCTTTCACATTCATGCACTCACTTTGCTTTCTCCTCCAGTTTGTTCACACGTTCATCTATTGGTAGAAAAATACATACATATGATATATATAAAAAAAAGTACAATGATGACAAACATAGGCGTGAAGTACAAGCTTCATCAAGTGCTTTCTATATGACCCCCTCCCCCATCCCAACAACCCCCAGCTTTCTCTCATGATTCCATTTCGCTCTGCTACTTAGTGCATACGTCCATCTCTTTTGCTGAATAGTTTGGAGAACAAAGAAATGGCTCCTTGAACGCTTGCAGAGGCAGGTGGAGGTGGGTGTAAATATGGACATCGAGACTGGTGACACGAATGCTTGGAGATTCAAACACAGGCTTTAGCCTTATCCCACATCACACCACGTTCTTGTCTTGTCCTGGTGCTTCCTCCTACCTCGTGGTCTGTTTTGCTTCTCTTTCACGTCACGCCTTGCTAAGCGAACCAGCCGTTGTCTTTCAATTCGATTTTAAACTTGTGTATTTAGTTCACTTAGCTCATTTACACTGCTCTGCCTTTGCAGTGGCTGTTCTGAATCTCTGCAGTCTGTTGTTGCTTCAGTGTCTTCTCTCTTTCCCATGATTTGGCTTGAATCAAGCGGCGGACAATGTTCAAATTAATGTGTCTGAATGTGCTCAAAAACCTCATCGTTCTCCGGACAATACATGTGCAGAGAATGGTGTCGCAGATATTCTACACCTTCATCCTCTGGTGATGCCAATTGCAAAGAGCGGGATAAGTGAGCCTCTTTAATCAAGGTTCTAAGAGCAGCGCAGCTGGTTTAGGATCAGTGCAATGTGAAAGATCGTTTTGACAATCGTAGGTGTGGATTTATTCACCAACTCATCCTTAACCATATAGAACCTAAAACTGGTCTCAAACAGGTTTAGCTAAGTCTTCACAAACAGAAAACATGTGGCTCCAGGTTGAAGAAGAAACTAGTCACATCAGTGTCCTAGACCAGCATTTCTACTGAGAGATACTTGGCACAGATGGGCTCAGGAATCCAGAAGTGCTCTGTAAAATATCTGTTTTCTCTCAAGTCATTTAATGGTTGTAGTCAGTATTAAAGCTTCTTCAAACAAGGAAATAAATGGCAGGAGATGAATTAAACTTGGCTTCGAACAGGACTCAACCAATCCCTTAAAACATGTCATTTCAAGCCAGAAGGGAGCGATTGTAAAATTGAATCAATTAGTGTCTTGTTTTGTTTTCATTTTTTGTAAAGCATCGATAAACCAGACGCACCTGGCTAATAACCGGGTGGTAAAACCGTTTTCCCTTCAAGCCATTTTGTATTGTTTTAAGAAAACTATAATACAGAGTACAATTAAATGACAGACCTCTTTCCACTGCGGACACAACTGACTACTCCTTGCAGAGAAGGAAGACGCAGCCTACGAGTTCATGTGCTCCACCTGTATGGCCGATGTGGAGACTGTGAGGCAGAGGTCTTTGTGGGCCACGGGCAGGTCCGCCACAGTGACTGGTTTGTACTGGATCTCGCTGGCTGCCACTGTCTTGTACTGGTGCAGGTCGAACGGACATGGAACCACAGAGTCCGTAGGTTGCTGGGTGGGCTGGTAGCTGCCTGGAGGTCCAGCATTAGGGTTCTGGTTGCTACTGTTAGGGTTGGTCTGGTTTTGGAGCTGCACCGCTCTGCCTCCAGTGCCCCCTCCCCTCCCTCGGCCGCGGCCTCGGCCCCTGCCCCCTCCTCCGCCTGGCGTGAGACCCTGGGCCTGCTGAGCAGCTACCGTCGCTGCCACCGTGAGCGGGTCAGGATTGTGCTTCCTCATGTGTTTCATTAGATACGTCTCCTAGAGATGGGGAAAGAGAGAAACAGACTACATGATGGTATGAAAGAAAAAAAATAGAAGAAAGCCGTGTGCTTATGTCAAGGTCCATGCAATACAAATACAGAAATCCTGCTCGTCATGAAATCAAAACATTTTGAACATAAAAATTAACTTATTATAAGTCTGACATTTGGTTTATGAACCACAATGGACTTTAATACACTTACAAACTACAACTCAACTACATACGTTCTCCAGGCCTGTAGTTGAGGATAATTTGACAAGATTCTGTATAATCTCCGTCAGGTCTGAGAGCTTACCGAGGTATAGGAGCGATTACAGAGGCCACAGGAGAACAGCTTGGCATGTTTGACGGTGTGTGTGGAAAGGTGCACCTCCAGGCTGGCAGCATCTGTGTAACCACGGTTACAGTTGTGACACTTGTACGGCTTGTCTTTGTTGTGCTGCCGACGATGGGACTGTGGGGAGACGAGAACATTTTAGCTGTAGTTGGAAGCCGGCTGCACTCTGACAGATTTCTTCTTACATGTAAACAGCACTGAGCAAACCGGCAGACAAATCCATGTTTTACAACAGAAAACGCTACCAGGTCATTTACCTGTAGGTTTGACAACTGAGTGAAAGCCTTTTCACAGCCGGGATGGTTACACTTATATGGTCGGTCACCAGTATGAATCCTAAAACAAACACACACACACACACACGAATGGTTATTACATTTTCTAAGTTACTCTTTCACAGCATTTTGCAGAAGTGATATGACAATTACACATTCTTGCAAGTGTTTTGCATCCTTTCATTTACTCAACACAACATTTTATATGTACTGCAGTATTCTGCCAATTTAAACACATTTACCACCATCCACTGACAAAAGTAACATATCACTGGTATTTTAAAAGCCTTGAAATCTTGTTTTCTCATGTTAGTTTCACTTTCACAAAAGGCATTTACTTCTCGTATGTGGTTTTATTAACTATTATCGATTTGAGAAGTGGTTATTTGTGTTTTAGGTATATTTAAGCCTGGTTGCAGCTCCTGTCTGAGGGAAGCAGAAGTGGAACAGTGCTATGAAATGACAAATGTGGCAAAGACAAACAACCTACGGAAGTAAGCGTGACATCCTATAAGCTGGATCTTGGCTGTGGCTTTTCAGGTAACCTGTCTAATATATTTTAAAGGCCCTTTGTATAAGAACTGAATAGGGTTGTTTTTTTTTTAAACTCTCATTTGAATTAACACCCTAAATGCTACAAACACACACAATCTCACAATGTTATAACTCTCCACACACCTGCTCCCATACAGCCACACAGAAAAAAACACAGTCTGCCATTCAAACCCGCCCAGCGAAGCCCAGTACCGTGTGTGCTGCTGTAGGTGACTGAGCTGCCTGAATGTTTTCTGGCAGTAGGAGCAGGAGTAGGGCTTGGCCCCGGTATGGATGCGGATGTGCTGGGACAGGTAGCTGGAGTTGGCAAACGACTTGGAGCAGTGGGGACACTTGTGGGGCTTGGCCTCCGTGTGGTTTCTAACACGGGAAACCGGGGTTGGAGGGTTAAGGGGGGTGGAGAGAGAGACACAAAGAGAGAAACAGCGAGAGATTTTTAAGCTGCAGCATGACCAAACTTAACGATGAATCGAAGATCAAATCATGCGCTAAAGTTAACAGGATCTACCATCAACCACGTTGACTGTAGACCATTAAGTTTGACAGTGTGCTCTTTGTGCTGTGTCTGAGTTGTGAAAACACAGAACAAAAACATACAGCAAGCACAGTCACGCTTTTCTCTCTCTCTCTCTCGCTCTCTCTCTCGCAGTCTCTCTCTCCATTTGCTGTGCCCTGCGTTAAGTGCAGTGTGAGTGCGTCTATGAATGTCTGCGCTCAAACAGAAACGTAAATCCAAGACAAGCGGCAGGCCAGTGCAGTGCATCTTCCTGTTTTAGATTAATGGGCTGGAACACACAGAGAATGCTCGGTGGAACGGAAACCAGGCTAATGAGAACTTAAAGGTGAATGGCGATGTCAGAGTTGTAACACGATTAGCTGTAACTCCTTTTAACACACTCGCATACATAGTTATTTGTGGTTGAAGTAAAAGCAATCGCAGAGTCAGATTAGCGGCTTCATCTGTTTCAGTGATGTGATGATGAGGATGGGTGAACCATGCAGGCTAGCTCAGTGCTGGAGAAACGGGTGAGACAGGCTTCACTATCTCCAAATCAACTCTGTCGCAACAAGTGGTTCTGCTCGCACTGCTTTTTCTGCTCGACATCAAATTAAATGGAAAAGGGATGTTTTATAAGAATAAGTGGCTCCGACGGCATAAAAGAGTTTCAAACCAAAGAGGTGGTGTCTGAAGGATTTGCATTAAAGCACACAGAGGTGGATCCAAAGAAAGGAGACAAACTAAAATGAGGCAACATGCAGTAACCAGTCATGCTTGTGATGGTATTTAACACCAACCACCTGTTAAGTAAAGAAAGCATTGGTGGTAATCAATACTTTAAGTTAACTCCACTAAACCGTTTCTCAGAATACATAAGAACGTGTTTCCACGTGGGCGCGTATGTGTTCTTTTATAGAATCATAATTAATCTTACATTTGAGCTTGTAAGAGAGTAAAGCGACAGCTAAATGAAATCAGGAAACTAGCTGAGAGCTATTATTTAAAAAGTGTGGAACCTTCAAATGTGATGTCTAGACTGTGCAAAAAGAGCTTTACACTGTCAACTTTCCCACCTTGATGCCCCCTCTTCCCATCACCCATCACTACACACAGGCCCACACCCACACACACACCCACACACACACAATACAGGCTTTAAATCACATGCAAGCACACACGCAAAAACTACTCAGTCCAGTACCGTGTGTGCTGCTGTAGGTGACTGAGCTGCCTGAAAGTTTTTTGGCAGTAGGTGCAGGTGTAGGGCTTGGCCCCGCTGTGAATGCGAATGTGCTGGGACAGGTAGCTGGAGTTGGCAAACGACTTGGAACAGTGGGGACACTTATGGGGCTTGGCCTCCGTGTGGGACTTGGCGTGGATCTGCATGTCTGACTTGCTGAAGAACGTCACTGCGCACATCCGACACCTTGAGTAGTGACAAAGAAAAGATCCTTATCGCGCACAAAGCATGTAAACACACTGTATTAGCAAAACCACTGATGTCCCAAACAATTATGCATCTCTGCACTACCTGTAGGATTTAGGGCCATCTTTGTTTGGGTGATCGTCCTCGTCATTTGACAGGTCATAAGGGTCAGCAGTGTGATGCTGCAACACAAACACAAAGCATAGCAAAATGCACAAACAATGACAATTGATATTGGCTAAAAAAACAGTAACTGCCTTAACAGAGGTCTAACAAACTATATGCAAAAGCAAAATGAATACTAGTGATCCTCACCTGTCCTCCAGCGGCCAGGTGTGCCAATATCAAAGCATCGCTCGCTGGAGGGAGGACCCCAGTCACTCGGCTCATCATTTGTTTGCTCTTCCTGCCTCGCTTTGATGGTGTCGGCATGACAACAGCAGGGGGAACAGAAATGTCCTCCTTCTTGTCTGGAAACAGCAGAAAAGTAAAAAAATCAGCCTTCACACCAATCACGCGAGCTGTGTGAGGCCTTTGTCAGGAGATATTGACATGTTTTGTGTATGACTGCATGTGCACAGACGTGAAAACACAAAAATGCAGGGAAAATGAGATTTGTGTAGGTGGTCTCACATCAGCACAAGAAATGTTTCAATTCAGAAAACTGAGATATTGTAATAGAGAAGTAGTAAAGGCTCTTTTCATGCCATGTTGCCCTGAACTGTTCCACTAGCAAAAGAGTTAGAAAGCTTCTGCATAAATCTCGCCAAAGCTCATATATATCGGCCAACACACTGCATTAACATGTAAAGTGACGGTGCACTGCGCCCGTGTTTTACCTGTATTTGACGGGTGCAATGCAGACACTATCATGGTGGTGGCAGTGGGAGGTCCAGCTACAAATGACTGCGTGGAGGCAGTGGGGACCAGTGTGCCTTGAGGGGTGGTGATCACTAACCCCGCTAAGAGGGAAACAAAAACTGTCATCTGGCTGCCAAGTTGTCAGAAACAAACATTTCACATCTTATCGTTTGAGGCTACCGTTTTAAGAATACAGGAAGTAAAAGCTGCAACACTAACACGCGGGAATTGTCGTAATGCATTTTCACAAATTATTTGATCAACATTCAGTTTGTTAACAGGAATCTTAAAACTGCTGCTAGTGACACTGAATTGAGGCTTTTATAGGTACACAGAGACCCGTTCAGATTAAGACTGGCAGCAGCAACAGTTCCATATTTATAGTTCTGACTCTCGTGCTGCCATGTCAAACAAATATAATAAAGCAACACACAAATGGCAAATGGAGTCGGGTGGATGTCACGATGCAGGCAGAGGAAAACGCAGAGCTGCTCACTCACCTGCAGTCATGATACCCGTGGATGGAACAGGCACGACGGTGACGTTCTGGGAGGTGTGCGACTGGTGTAGGTGTCCCCCGACTGCGCTTAAAGGTGTGCCACTGCCACCGCCTCCTCCTGCAGAGTTCCCACCTCCTTCCTGTTTTGGGACCACACGCATCCCGGCGCCCGCGTCCATTGAGCCTGGGATAGCGAGCACGGCCGTGGGGTAGTGAGGGGCGGAGGTGGAAGACGCAGACGAGTGAGGGAAGGAGGGTGCATTGCCCTTCTCTGGGCCTAGCTGCTCCTTGGTTTTGTTCAGGAACATGGCGTTCTCAATCTAGACAGGGATGAGTTGAGGTAGGTCGAGGACGGCGGTAAGAGGAAGGAAGGGTGAAAGGGTGAGGCAGGAGGAAAAGTGTGGGGTGAGAGTAAGATGTTGGGAGGTTTCATAGCAGGTGGGAACAGGGAAGATAAAAGTATGAAATGCATGAGGGAAAAGGTCAACAGAGGAAGTAGGAAAACAATGTGAAAGAAAAGAGAACAAAGGCAAGATGGTAAGATGAAATTATAAATTAAAAAAAAAAGGACAGAGGGGTTGAAGAGATGAGAGAGGAGAGGGACAGGAGTGATCATATGATCGAGACAGATGTCACCTTCTCAAGAATATTCCAAAAAAAAAAAAGTCAATGTGACGTTAAACTTCAGGAACTAAGTGAGCAGCATTAGGTCACGTTATCGTGTAAAATTCAAAGACTTTCCACAAACAAGGATAAAAGATTCGTGACATCTTTTGCCATAGCACATTTCACTAAACCATGTGTATTTGAAGACATTTCCAACAATAAGGTTGTCTCTACCTGTCCTTGTACAGTGGGGATGGGAGACCAAAAGTATGATGAGTTGAAATGGGAATCGTCCATTATTTCTGTAATTAAAAAGCAACACACTTAGAAAACACCTGTCCTGCTCCTCATCTTCCTTCTTACTCTTCTTGGTTTTTTTTTTTACTTTCATGTGAAATAAGGCCATGCATGGCTGCATTTCAATCATCTTAGTTTGTTTCCTTTACACGTGTCCTCTTCTCCATCGGTTGACACACTGATCAGTGTGGAGTAATAAAACTAGACAGTGTGAGATGAATGTTGCATATCTGATGGGAAATTATATTCAGTTTACGCTGTTTTTAATGAAGTAAAAAGAATAACATCTGGCACAACCTCACCAGCTGTCAAGGTGCACAAATAAACAGAAGCCAGCTGAAAATATCGAACCGCCGGCAACACTTGCAGGTTATTGATTCGCTTTTTTTTTTTTTTTATTAGTAGACCAACATGTTTCAGCACGAGACCTTTTTTTAAATTTCAACATATTTGATCAGTTTTACAGAGAAGAGGACGTGAAAGGAATCAGGCAAAGATGTTCAATCCCAGAAGGGATGGATATCAAAAGAACATCCACAGGAGGAGAGAAGAGGTACGAGCCGAGAAAACGTATTTCTGATGCTTTTTTACGTTTTTGTAACACAGTCCATGCATTTCCTCCCCAGTGTCTCACATAGTTTGTGTTGCTGCTAACAAATTACACCTTTTAAAAGTGGTGGCGCTTTCAGCAACACATCGCCGTGTCTAAGTGCTGGAAAACCACCCAAATGTTACTAACTACTCGCCAGGAAAAATAAGGCCGAGGTGTGTTCTCCCATACGAGACGACAGCACGTTACGTGGAGCAGGCAATTTCTAAAACTTGCATAGGGTTCGTCGCTAACAACACTCACTGTTTAAAAGAGCACAGCCTATAATTTCAAAACTCTGATCTTATGCTTCTTGGTCATCACCCTCTGACAGACACATGTTTTCTGCAGCACAAAAAAAGGAAGTTTAATAGTTTCATTACTGTGTTGGCATGCATTCCCCCCCCCACACACATTTTGTTTACTAGTTATACATCGATGCTAAAAGCATTTTGAGGTTTGGCTCAGTTTGCATGTCATGCATAGCCATTCTGCACACACACACGCACGCACACACGCACGCGCGCACCAAGAAAAAACATGCATGTAATTACATGTTAGTAAAGCTGAACTGAAATTTAATGCAACAGTTTAGCCCATTAGAGCAGTAGAGGGCCACGGTAAATAAACACTGTATGAAAATATCACACGGGAAATTACACAGCTGAGGCAACAGTTCATGCAAAAACATTTTGCAGTGCACAACTTGATATTTTAAAATATATATATATATTTTTTTTTTATGAGCCAACTCTCCCCTTTTGCAATTGCACAACCTAAAAATAAGTGTTGCAAGCTTCTAGGAAAAATGAAATTCCCAAAGGCTGTAGCTAAAAAAAAAAGGAGAGGGGGGGGGGGGGGGGGGGGTTGTTATTAGTGTGATAAAACGTCAATGTTTCTATGCTCTTAGAGACATTTTTCTTTTTGACGAGGGGGCGGGGGGGGGGCACAGGCTGCCTCCAAAACTGTAGCCCTGCTAGTCTCGGGCTAACGTTAGCAGTGACTGATGAAATCCTGCAAACGCGCCTTGGTCCCAAACCACTTAACGCCGGGATCCCTTTGCAAAGCCCCCCAAGCGTGGACGTGACACTTTGCACCCCGGCAGCTGCCGGGGAGCTTTAATGGGCAGCTCGGGTTCGAGACAAGCGTGGCTAACGCTAGCTGGCTAACGCACCAAGACGAGGGGGACGCTAGCTAACTTGCCTCCATTAATTTTCTCCTTTTGTTCGCTGGCTCGCTCTAGCTACACGGAGGCCCCCGTGACTAACTAGCTCGCCGCTTGGTAAACACAAACAGCGTCGCTCCTATACGCCTCCATTCCTCACTCCCTTTGCTCATCTCGCTCAGAGAAAATAAAAAAAAAAAGAGAAAAAAAAAGTCTGGAATAAAAAAAAAAACCCGAAGACACACACACACACACATACACACACACACACACACTCAGAGAAAAAAAAACGTCGACGCCGCTGCCTCTGTGGGAGACGCAGCTTCATGCAGACTTCCGGCGGGTCGGGACGACGGCGCTCGCAGACACACTGAAAATAACAGTTCATTAACAGCCGACTAATAACTCCTGTGTTCATTACCGGTGAAATCGATTCCCCGTCAACCCCCCCGGATCTTCCTCGGGTCGGGACAGTTGGGAAACTTTGTCCAAATCCGCCCCTCAAACCCCTCACATATGCCTTTTTTTCTTCAGGTTTTTTTTCCTTTTTTTCCCTCCAGCTCCGCTCGGCAGCGTCAAGTCAGTCGGACGTAAACAACGGCGTTTCCGGTGCAACCTTTCAAAAGAAAATACACATATTAACACCCAACTCATCTTTGACCGTGTTAAAAAAGAAGGTAGATCTTCTAATTACAATAAAACACTGAAGTATATGTCAATTTAGTAGCGTATTAAAGTGTGTCATAGTGTACTACTATGGGTAGTACATGTAAATAAATACATTTTAAATTTCCCTCTGACTTCCTGTTGAGTAAAATCTTTGAAGGTATATTATTTAGGCAGCATGGTTAGTCTGTGTACTTTTGCCCGTCTGTAAAAATATGATCACAGGTAACAGATGAAGAAGAAGAAAACGTCAAAATTCCAGTAATAGCAAACGTGCTTCCCTAAACGTAGGCTTACAAGTTGTAGTGATGGTTCAAGTGATTTACTCAAGCTGAAGAACATGAGGTAACACTTTATTAATCCTCAAAGAGAAACATGAAAGGTAAAACTCAGGCAATGTAGGAGCAATCAAGCCTGCTTTTCTCCAGTGCTTAACAGTATCATCATATTTCCCGGTTTGCCTGGCTATCACCAGTTAACTTCACACAGCTACCAGCTACAGTACCTTCCGGTGTATTCATTATTACTGCGTGGGGCTCAGTATACATCAGTACATTTGGTCAATTTCTGTGTAAATTCTCGTCTTAAATGGGAGTGTAGGTATATTCTTCTAGCATATCATGGTTATCAAATTCACTATTACCTATATAAGGTCCTGTAGTTGCAACTGAGCTGCTGCAGCTATTTACACTGTGCAGCTTAGCACCACCATGTGAAAACAGACGATCCAGTGTTAATGGGAACCACACATGCATGTAGAATGCATGTGGGAGCTGCATTTTACAAGCACAAACTGTTAAAAAATTGTATGCTAGAATTCAAAAGCAACACATTTTTCACACTGAAGTAGATAAATACCTGAACAAAAATAACAGCACAAAATCTTGCACATATGTAACTAGATGTGTAACTAGACAATAGGCGACAGGGTATAAGAAAACAGTAAAGGAAACAGTTTCCCGTTTGCCGTTTAATGACAAGTATAATTTATACAGGATTGCAGAATAATATTTTCCTTAAAACGCACGTTTCCTTAAGAGCACAGACAGTAATTCAAATGCATCTAAGTGGTATCTTCAATTTGACAGAAGATCATCAGCAAATTACAGCAGGAGGTAAAATAAAAACTCCAAAACCTTATATGAAACTAGGGGCTGAGAGTTAGAAATTACTATTGTATTGTGAATTACTGCTACAGTGAAGCTGTATCAAAAATCAAACATATACTCTATAAATATCTATATGTATGTATTTATAGATTCATCAAGGATAAAACATCCCAATACAGAAAAACAAAGTTCAAATTTTCTGTATTATAGCTAGTCGATGTGTAATCACTTCCTGCTTTAGTTATTCCTCAATATGCATCCTGGTTGAAGACATATGCATTTATAAAGATTAACTTAGTTTTAACTGAGACATATATATCTATGCATGCATAATAACAGTGGAGTTCTTCAGAGGAATAAAAATTTTCTTTCAGAAAGCCATTTCTGGACAGCTGGTCATAAACAAACAGTGAGGGCTGGGCATCATGTGGGGGAAAAAAAAAAGATTGTTTTTGTGAAATTGACACCTATCATAATATACAATAAAAAGAAATTCAGACTTTCTATTAATCCCTAAACACAAATGACAACCAAAGGAAAGCAAATGTGTTTTAAATGTACGTAAATACAAAAAAAAAAAAAAAGCAATACATATGCATACTGTGAAACGTGTTTCAGTACCCAGCCCTACAGGTTATGGTGAGGTAGAGGGCGACAGTGTGATAAGGTTGCAGACTAAGGCAATTGTGGAACACACAGGAACCAACTCTTCAGAGCCAACTCCTTAACCTTGCTTAGCATATCATCCTGGGTGATTGACTGGCGCGTTGAAACCAAGACGTAAAATATACTTATACATAATGAAGTTTCACTTCATTGCAATAAATAGTTATAATAATAATATAATATAATAAATGGTAATAATGTGATATTATAACAAATAACTACAATAATAACGTTGTAATATTAATAACAGCAACAATAATAATACAGCACAGTTGATTAAAATGTGATCAAGTCTACTGGAATTCAAACATCAGTACAACTGAAGTACAAGCTGGCTTCATTTCAAACGTAGTCATATGATGGCTGAGCGACTCATCCGTACACAAACTTTCATCAAAAAAATAACAAAAACAACAATGATGGTTCGACATTTTGATTCAGAGAACTCATAATGACACTGTGGTACTTTCCCTGGCACAACAGAATGAGGGATAAAGCTACACTTTACACCACGTTTACCTTATTTTTACTCTAGTACACATTTACGCTATGACAGCTGCTACGTACTTTGCCACGATAACACAAACGCTGCCTCGTTACTTAAAAGTCTGGTGGTTAGAGCCGCAGGCGTAAATGTCTCAGAAAATCCCGATTCAAGCTCATATTTGGCCGTAAATTAGTGCTGTTGAGCATGGACACCAATACAAGGATTAACCCATGGCTGCTTTTGATAAAGTACAAATATTAGTTTTACCTCGCAATGAGCTTTCAGAATATTAATGTTCATACTGTTAATATTCTTAGCCTTTGGATCTATAAATTCAGTGGCTTCCACATTCTCTTGCACCATGCAATTCGTGCTGTTATTATTATGTATATACTTGTCTAGACAGGTAATTACTTTGAGGTCAACACAATGAATTTGGCTCAGTTTACTTGAATTTCAATTCTGTCCGCATCCTATATGAATTTTAGTGACCACAGATGACAAGCATGTAAAGAGATGGCAACGCAACAGTACCGAGGGAAGAAAGTTCTGAGTAGCTGGAGGTCGTGAGCATGCGTCACATATACTCCCAGACAAAAGTGGGGTAAACAGTTACAAACTATTATAGATGTCAAGAATGTTATATGAAGTAATACCACAGAGATGTATCACAGTTATTACTACTTGTCTACAAGCACCCATGACCCTAAACTCTAAAGTAACTCAGTTAAATCTGAATTCTGTCAAATGGACCGTACATTAGGAGAAGAGAGTGACAGCTTAAACCACATGCTGCAGTATTAGATGATGTAATGTCAGTAGCATTAGTAATACAAAGTTCTGAATGCATGTTTGCGATAAACATCCATGTTAAGATGCACTTAAGGTTCGACAGCAAGGCAGTGCACACACATTTAGTAATGGAGGAGACGTCAGAGGTCAGGAGACGGACAGTGAACAGAGACACGAGACTCCAATCAGTGTGACACACAGGCAGAAAATGTGATTGTTAAAAAAGGTACGAAAAGGATGTAAGACTGTGAAATTAGGCTGCACCATGTAAATCCAATCACAGGCCGAGAAAAAAAACAGTGGAGCACAGTAATGTGGCCCAGATAGAGCGTTAAGACCAAAACAAAAAAAACGTGTTTGCCAGGTCCACAAATACAAAACATCACATAATTCGAAAGAATGTGAAAACAGACATGAGAGGAAAGGAAGGAGGCCGATGCATGCAGAGTCCAGGCAGCTGATAAAACAGTGGGGGAGTGGATCTGCCTGGTCTCTGGCTGGGTCGATTGTCTTCAGCCTGTACGAGAGGTCACCTACAGAAAAAAGTGACAACAATATTTGTTAACAAGACCACTCGAGTTCAAGCAGCACCACAACCTAGAACCGCAGCCAGATCGTTGACTTTGAGTGTATAAAGACACGCGTCAGAATGAGATACCTGAGATGAGATGCTGACTCCAGTCAGTTTCTCCACTGCCTCAGGGACCCGGGTCATGATGTCCAGCACCTCTCCTGACAGTTTGGCTGCACCCACATCTCCAGTTCCACTGGACACCATGGTGACTTTGTGGGCTTGACACAGAGGCCTACTGATCTCTTCTGCCATCTGGTGGAGGACAGATAATACAGAATGTTAACCCTAATAAAAGAGCTTCGTAGGAAGATTAAACATGTGAACATCTGGGAAACAAGACAGTGTGTGTGCTAAACAGTTAAACCATGTATCCTCTCGTGCCCTTAATCAACTAATGTTGGTAAATTTAATTGATTACATAAAACCTATTAACAATTGGGGCATCAATAATACAGCCACAACGCATCATTCAAGATTACATTCTAAAATGTCATAATTATTTGGCCTAGTTTTTGTGTTTTCCTTAAAAAAATAAATTCATTCTAAGCACTTTTTGATTAAAAATCATATGTGGAACTTTCATATTTTGGCTGGAAAATGGAGCATTTTAAAAATAAATGTGCTCTTTTTACGGAACCGTTAATAAATCCACCATTTCACAAAGGTTATGCTGTTACTAGGTTCAACATTGATGCATTTCTTTCTGTTTTTTATTTTCATTTTATATTCCTAATATGTTGCTGTTTATGCCTAATAGTCTTTGCAAACGGCTGACACCCAGCCTGAGCTCGGCTCTGATAAGGCCAGTGAGCGGCGCCCAGGGATGGATTTGTCACTGACACATGTACTCGAGCGATGAATAAAATAACAGCCAGCTGTAAATAAGCTGTAAAGTCTGTAATGTCTCACCAGAGGCAGCTTCTCCAGCAGCATGTCCACCATGGCTCCCTCCTTGTACTGCTGGAAGGCCTCTGCCTTCTTCACCATCTGCTCTGCCTCTGCGCGACCCTTGGCCTCCACTGCAAACGCCTCAGCCTCGCCTTTAATCTGCAGGAGACATGAGTATGGGCTTACTGATATGTAAAATAATGAATGTCCTCACACCATCTAGAGGAGTAAAGACCGCTAACGTGACTCACCCTGATGGACTCAGCTTCGGCTTCCGCTTCCATGATCAGTTTAAGGCTGGACAGAAAGAGAGAGACGGAAATGCAGAGTGAGACAGGGAGCAGAGAAACAGACTGGCTGAACCATCTGTGGTCCATCTGTGCCACCAACAGGTAGACAGATCCTGTAACGACCAGTCAATACGCACTGTTACCATTAACATCTGAATGGACTGCATCTGGTGCTGCAGAGTGTGACAGATGCTAAACATCTGTCTAAAGTCAGGTATCATATAACTAAGTTTGCATAGTGGCTTATATCATAAACAAAGACAAAAACATAAAGCAGAAGTAGTGACTTTTATTTTTTGATTCATTATCTTAGTATCCGTCAAAGGAAGTGGAGAGTTCTACGTTCATTTCACAGACCTCACTATGAAGATTAAGCCAGCATGACGCTCCAAATCAATTCCGTCCACCCAGCTTTCCCTCTCCCTGCTCCCCTACCATCTGCTGCGCTCCGCCCAGCCCTGCAGCTTACGTATCACATTACAATGAATAGCAATGCTGCAAAATCGGCCTTTTAACCAGAAATGGTTCAAATTGATTGGCGAGCGTCAGGGTGTCAGGAGGCATCGATAGCCCCCCTCCATTAAAAAGTCCCACGTGTCGTGTCTTGTTTGACCTACTTTATCTAACATTATGAACAGGAATAAGAGGAGGTTCTATACACTAAAATTAAAAGGAGCCTTTAAAGTATACAAGCATTAAAAAAAAAAGTGGTTGTAGTTTCATCGGCCCTCCACAGGGGTCAGCAGCGCCGCTACAGCCCAACAGGGATTTAGTATCTTGCCTAGAGACACCAGCAGGGAAAATGTACTGACAAGCCTTGAGCACTGGTACTAAAACTGACAGACCACCTGCCTACTCACAACACCCCCCCTGCTGTTCAGGGGGGCTGTAAGCCTGAAACTCACCGCTGAGCCTCGGCCAGTTTCTCCAGGCGGTATCGTTCAGCCTCTGCGGGTTTCTTCACCTTGGCCTCCAGCTCCATCTCCTTGCGTGCGATCTCCTGCTCCTGCAGAGTGATCTGCTGCGTCCGCTCAACCACCTGCACCTGCATCTTCTCCTCCTCGATGCGCTGCTTTGTTTTCGCAACCTGGCACGGGAGGAATAAATTAATGAGGACTCGCGTAAAATCCAATCACCATAACTCACTTATGTAACACAAACTTGAAATAGTCTAAAATTATTAAATACTAAGAGTATTCAGTGGGTATTTACTTAGTGTACCTGCAGCTGGTAGGCCATTTCTGACTCGGCCTTCTTTGTGTTGACCTCCATGTCATAGGCCGCCTTCTTCAGCTCGTAGTCCCTCTGGGCCTTTGCCATGTCGATCTCGTTCCTGTACTGAGCTGAGATTTTCTCTTGCATTGCATGAGCCTCCTGCAGAGAGAGAGAAACACATACGTACAGAAACAGAAATAGTGAAAGAAAGAAAAAACAGAGTGAGTGAATAACTGCAATGGGATAACTCAGATGAAGATGCTAAAAATACAGACAAGAGCTCAGATAAATAATCTGGTAACTAAGCAAAACAAACTAAAGAGACGAAAAAAGACTGAGTTCTCCAAAGACAACGTGGTCCTTACAATGGCTTCTACTACATGCCAGAGGCAACACAAGTCTTGGTGCTTCTAAAAATACAGAACATTAAACTGTGCTGCTGCCTCGTGACAAGAATGTGTTTTTCTTGGAATGATGCTCTTGGCAGCTTAATAAAATCTTACCAATAGACTTAAAGATGGAGACAACGTGGTTTATCTCACCCTTATCACAGCATCTCTCTTGTTATTGGCTTCTCCGATACGAGCGTCTTTCTGAACCTGGGCCGTGCGACCCTTTCCCAGGGAATGCAGGTAATCCTGTGAACCAGGAGGAGGAAAAAGATCACGTGCGTGTTTATTCCACCGAAATCGCGCGACACACCGCGTGGCTTTGCAGCTCGTAGCTGGAAATCTGAAAACCCTTTCTGAAGGTTAGCCGGTCGAAGCGGTACCTGGTCGTCGTGAACGTCTTTGAGTGTGTAGCTGACCACGCTGATGCCCATGTTGACCAGGTCAGAGGAGGCCACCTTAAAGACCTGCTCCGAGAACTTCTTACGGTCCTTGTAGATCTCCTGTAACAGAAATATGTGTACTGTGATGCTGAAGTCAAGGTTTTGATGTGATGAATGAATCCAACATCAGTACTCGAACGTAGCCTTTAATGTATCAAGTGTGACATCAACAGTTATTAAATAGATTTTAAATTCATCTCTTGTCACATTTTCACAATTTTGACAACAATGACATGTCTGGGGTTTGAAAACAAAGTAGGTACCAGACATCCATTATTCAGAAACCTCAAGTAAATGTAATAACAATGTAACAAACTATCACATACCTCGACTGTCAGGTGGGCGATGATCGCCCGCTGGTGACCCTCCAGTGTCTCTAAGGCGATATGAGCAATCTCTGCCTCGGACTTCCCCATGAACATCTGGCAGGCCGCGGCCAGCATCTGCTTATTCTGACCCTGGATCTTCATCTGTAGGGAAACCGCGACGACGTCTTTATTATAAAGGTTTCAGTGAAACATGAACGCGATGACTGGGTTTGTTCAGTAGGTTCACAAAGATTCATAGTATCACGGATTGTTTTGTATTTTAAAGCAGGCTGCTTGATTCACTACGCAGTAGTAAATACCTCTTTTTGTTGCCGTGCTTGGTAGAAGGGACACTGACCTGGGCTATTCCAGTGACGGAGATGGGCACGCCGTGGCGAGTGTAGACTTTGTCACTCTTCACATTCAGAGTCAGAGTGTTCAGGGAAATCCTGCAGAGAGAGTCAGGACGAATCTTATGTAGGAAAACAGGATTATGGATTGATTATCCGATGGTCTAATGGCACACAATTAAGTCTAGTAGCATCCACTTTGTGTGCGTATTGAGCTGCGAGCATCAAAAGGCAGCTACGACACTCAAACAAAACATTAAGCCCGCTGTCATGTGATTCACTGGAACTGACAGGAGGAGGAGACGCACTGGTCCACCCTCATGTCTCCTGGTTGATTTGGGTTGGTTTTGACAGGGGGAGAGAAACTGTAAATGCTGTTTTATGTGCAGCACAACCATTGGAGTTGTTACTAATTTATTTATTTGATTAAGAGGTGAAGGACCAAACTCTTCAGTGTCTCCTCATCAGTTATCCTGGCACTATAACGACACATTTGTTAGTCATATTGCCAAATGCCCAAACTGTTATAACGTAAATCAAATCAATTGACAGCAGCTGATATAAATATAGATCCAGATCTTTTCCTACCTCTGGATCTGCTGAATGCAGGGAAAGACGAACACTCGTCCTCCAGCTATCATCAGTGGGGGAGAACGGCAGAAACCTGGGAGATGAGAGACCCTCAGATCAGTTTAGACATGACCAAGATTGACACATGGCAACAAACTTATTCTGCTAAAGTTTGATTTAAGATGATCACGCACCATCTAAAAACTCGTGTGACACGTTTCACATTCATCCACAGCTCTGTCAGAAGCATCGTTATTATTCTTATATAATTATTTGAATATCACATATACATGTTCTCTACTTTTAATCAACATTTCAATGGACCATTTTACCTGACACCACCATAGCCTCATTAGGTCCACAGGTGTAGAACATGTTTGCTGACCCTCCTGAAAACTGGAAAAAAGTACAATGATATAAAATAAAAACCTTTAACAGGCTCCATTTATGAAGCAACTCTTTCAATATCCGCAATTCCAGTAGGCGCAGACGGTTGGACATCACTGTATAAAACACTTTTATCTTAATGTCTTATTTTCAGACATAACGCCTCCAAACATTAAAAACATTTGTGTTAGAGGACTGTTCTAAAATAAAGAGGAGGGAGGGGCTGTGATGGGAGCCACAGAGCAGACAGCCAGGGCTCAGATCTAATTTACGCAAATGTTACGCAGCAATATTAAAAAGAAAAGCACTAAAATTAGAGTAAGACAAACACATGTTTCAACCATTTATTACAAATATTAACGCTTTAAATAAAACGTTAATTTGTGTAAACTGCTACCAATTGTTTTTTTCCCCATAAACAACATTTTGAACAAATTCCGTTTATTCAGAAGATGGATGGAGAGAGAGGTGAAGATGCTCAACCACTTACCGGGTGGTGAATAAAGATTAATGTGGAAACGGCCGAATAACCAGCGCCCTGTGTTGGTTCAGATTAATTGTAATTTATCGCAGGGGCACGTTATTCCCGTGCTCAGCTGGTGCAGACAGCGATAACAACACACGCAGGCTGCAGATCAGCGGTTCGTTCGGAGCGCAACCATCCTTCAAACTGTGCGCGTCCGTCACCTTGTGGCGCGGCGGGGAAATGTCCTCCACAGACTTCAGATCAGATTAGATTCAGTGTTTCCCTTCTACTGTAATGCTTCCATCCATCAAATATCTCAATGAGCCTACAGATTAAAGGTAGCAGAAGATGGACTGAGCTAAATAAACGTACTTGGGTTCCGAATGTTAAAGTAGGCTGACACAAGTAAACCCAGGCTGTAATATAAATATGCTTCAGTATTTGTATTTAAACAGTCGTCTCTCATCAGGCTGTTCACATTTTGACATCACGAGACCAAGATGACACCTAACAATTGACAGGTTATTGAGACATTGACATTTTTTCTTGTGGCCTACCCATCAGTGTTTATGGCTTTTGTTTTAATAAAGTGTTGGAGATGAAGAAATAACCATTGCATGCTTCCACTTAAAAGCCCCACTTTCATGATATAATATCAATGTAGCATAAACTTTTTTAAATTTTCCATGCAATTTTGTACTCCATTACAATTCAGATGAAACAAATTGTACCTAACAGCATGTTATGGAATAAGTACAGAAACATTAAACTGTTGGACGTGTGCATTCAAACGTTTAGCGAAGGTCAAGTTCAGTTTAATGTCATAGTGCATTTTGGGTGAATTCTCCAATTTCACCCCAAAGTCAAATATCCCTAACTGCTTGTGAGTAGTGTAGTATATAATACAATATAATACATGTAAAAATATAACAATCCAAGAATGATTACTGTTGCGTTTAGCCTGTATTCTAAGATACAATGAATAACAACTAATAGATGATAATGAAAATTAAACCCATCCTACAGTAGAGTGAGTGCATCAATAAGCCAACGAGATAATCTAAATGATGCTGAGATGTACCAGGCTTCATGGGGATTACTTATATTTATTGTATTTTTAAGGTTTTTCCATTTTATGACGATATTTTTGTCTCTGCTTTTGAAATGAAATTGTACTCGTACTCCATCCTGACAGCTGTAATGGGTTTGAGTAAATGTACTCAGTTACTTTCCACACGCATGTGTCCGCTTTGTTTCCTATAGTAAAGCTCCAACGGGGCAGTGATGACAAATCCCGGCACTCCCTCTCTTCATCCGGTCCTTGCGTTTGAGACGAGGAAACCCCTTCTTTATAAAAAAAAAAAAGGAAAAATTTCTGCCCCTTTAACCAATCAGCGCTCGGGATGTAGCAGCAGCAGCCAATCAGGAGCGAGAACGCAGCGGTGGGCGCATCCCAACACCGTGGCCCCCGCCTGCCGGTGTGTGAGCCGTGCGGGCCGCTGTGCAGACTGGGATCAGACAGTCAGTGGGTCGAGCTGCTCCTCCTCGCATCAGCTACACTTTCATCACTAACTACCAGGCATCATGAGGGAAATTGTGCACATCCAGGCCGGACAGTGCGGGAACCAGATTGGGGCAAAGGTACGAACAAGGAAACTCTTTGTGGCTGTTTATTCCAGTTTTTATCAGTCATGGTAAACTTTTTTTAAGACTTTACTTTTGTTGTGCCCTTTGGCACTTTAAATACATAGATTGTAAAAATAAAATCAACTGTTTAATTTCTGTATTTTATTATTGTCATTTTTAATATTATTTTATCCCATTGTTTGAATTTTTGTTTATAAAATCACCATGAATTTATTGCTTGTACTCCAATCTTCTCCTTTAACAACTCACCTAACAATCTAACCCGTTTGTATTTGGGTACTTTAATTTAGTTACATATTAAATTTGATAGCTTGTTAAGCAAGAGATAATTTTTGCATCTACATTCATAAATTATGGCTATAGGTATCTTCTTACCATATCAGCTTCAAATATTTTCATTTTCAGTGTCAGCTGCCATTATCCACACTAAATGTTGTCATTGTTTTTTAACCATTCTCTTAAACTATTCCAATAATTTATTAGTAAACAACCTCTCGAAAAAAAACAACAACTTTACACAACTTTCAAGCAAAATTGAAATAAAAAAAAAGTCTGACTATAAGAAAATAGTCTGAAGTATCAGAAACAATACATCACAGGTGAAATGTCTTGGTGTTGTGTCATTATAGCGACAAAAAGCACCGGGAAGATGTAAATGTCCAAGTATCACAGTAAGGTTGTATTTTAAAGTACTAAAGAACATACAACAAAATAAGAAATAGACAAACAGCTACAAACATGGATAAAGCTGCAATAACTAATACTTTAGAACTGATCCTAAGAAGATTATAGTGGTGCTGATTTTCTGAAAAGTGAAACGACCGTAACTCATCTTTGTAAAACAGATGGTTTCCATATGAATACAGTAAAAATTCACACAGCAGTTCACAAAACACTGAGTGAAGCCATTGATCCGTGATTAATGAAGCTGGCCAGACTTGAGCTGGCGTGTGGGCCCAGCTGCTGTCTTGGCCGCCCTGTAAGCTGGACTCTTTGTCACTAAGGAACCAGTGAGGAGAGAGAGACGAGACAAAAGACGGCGAAAAGAAAAGGAGAAATTTGCTGAGGCAGAGCGGAGGAACGCGGCGGGGGGGGAGCCGAGGGGGGAAACACAACAAGTGGCTCGGTGTCTGCTCTGAAAGCACAGATGAGGTCATTTAAATAGTCAGTGTATCACATCCACACACCCCCGGGCCCCTCAAAACCCCCCAATTACCCTGAAAAGATGTTTACACATGAACTTGTTGTGGAGTTATTTTCTGTGAAAGAAGTGTTAGATATTGAACATGGGTTTGTGCTGCAGCGTTTTAACAAAAACTGGAAAATGTTAGTAAAAGGTCGGTCAATTAAAAGATAACCAGTCCTCTATTATTTTGATAATGGATTAAAAACCAGTTGTATTACAGTCCACTTATGGCTTCACAGGCATCATGATACCCTCCGCACGCATCAAGGGAAAAGTAAAGTGACATTTTCCCTCATTTTCATTTAAGTTTGTTGTCCATCTGTGGTATCATACAACCAAAAACAACAAGAGAGACAAAGATTGTGTGGGTGGGGGACTAGAATTCAAAACACACACTGAACAAACACTGGCCACATTTCCATCCCTAAAATGGACAGACTTCCTTTATGGAGACACAACTCCCTGTGGAAATGCACATTATAGACAAACTTTTACAACTATGGTAAATGATCACAGCATTGTTTCAAACACCTCCTTCCCTGTTCTCCTAAATACTTGAGGAACACATTCAATCAGGAAGATTAGCTGCTCAAGAAGATACCATGGTCCACCTTGTGGACCAACTGCATCTCAATTCCAGTGTGGGACCTCAAGTGAACTTGAAAGGTCACAGGATCTGGTTTTCCATCCATGTAGCTCACCAACACCACTCTTAGCTAACAGGCCTTATTCTTCTAACTGGTAGAAGGTACTGGGGCATCTGTCCATCTTTTCCATCCTCCTCCGGCGGAGCACACGGGCCACCCACACATTTCTCTGACACAAAGTCATCGAATTTGATCGGGACCATGAACGGGGAGCAAGAGGAGCCTGCTGACCCTGTCATTTTCATTTCCATATTATTATATAAAAGGAGAGTTCCTACTGTGGTTGAAGGCGGGATCTAGAGGATGCTTTTCCTGGAGGAGCTGGGAACAGCCATGGCGCTGGTGCTCATTCAAAGATGCCAACAACTGACCAAGGGCGAGGGGACGGCTCTGCAGCTGTCACAGACGAGAGACACGAGGAATGGGTGCACCCAGAGATGTAAAAAAAACCAGCCAACAAACCGGCATTTGTCTGGGATTTGTGACCTAATAACGACATCAGAAACAGCTGCTCGACTTTGCTTGATTTTGTAAATATTCAAAACGAGCAAAGCTTTAAAGCTGAATTAATCTGCGGGTAGAAAACAACAGGCGTGGCAGCGACATATGCAGTGACTCACTATGACCCTCACAAGTGTATTTACAGAGGACTTAGTGGGGCTGAGGTCATCACACATTCACAATGGATTAACTCTGCCCGAATTCACTCAATTACTCCAACCTGAATATGTTCATGCGTGCTGTGTTGGCACAGTGCAGCCAAATGCAGTGAGACGACAGAGGGGAAGATTAAAACCTTGGTTTTTACCACAGCCACACAGACAGGCTGACAGATCGACAGAAATGCCAACGTCCCTCCGTTCCTCAAGCACACACACACACACACACACACACACACACACACACACACAGCCCTGGGCACAGATTAGGGTCAGTGGACTGAGCCGCCGTGACAGTCTGCGCTCTTGTCTTAACTCAGTTTGGCGTTTATGTCTCCGCCTGCACAAAGCCTCGGAGAGAAAGCTCTGATCTGCAGACTTAAGATGGGACAAAGTAGTAGTTTGAGGGAATCTGCAGGTCATGAAAAGTCAACATTGCTTCCCACAAAAGAGTCCTTAAAAGGTATGAAGGAGACTTGAATGAGGATTTTAGCCTGATATTTACATTAGTCATAACTGCAGACCGTTGGGGGGGTGGGCAGAAGGAAGCTCTTCGATTCACAACGGACAAAGTGCCATTTAATCTAAAAATGATTTTATTGGTTGAGCCAGTCCATTCACAATTGTCTGTCTATTATATTATGGGACAGGGACAGACCCATGTGACCATGTAGCTGTGAGTCTCCTTGTGGCCGCGTTGTGTCTCTTCACTGTTGTTTCTGGCGTATTTTTCTGTCTCCTTGTGGTTGTCTTAAGTGTCTTTGTTGTTGGTCTCAATCTTGGCAATCAATTTATGATACACAGCCAGTCAGTTTTAAGCTAACACGACAAATCTTTCCTTGTTCCAGCTATTAAATGGTGAATATTTCTTGGTTAACCTGCTTACTTTTCTTTATAAGGCAAATTGGCTAACGGCCAACTGGACGTATTCCCTTATTTTTACACTGAAAATGTGGGAGTACCAGGAAATTAATCCATCATAAAATAATCGTTATTTTCAGTCTCTGTATGTTCTGCTTTGCTTCTTTGTGATACAATTATTCCTGTTTTTTGTTTTATTCGGCCCACACTACTTCCTTCTTTTGTTGTGTTGTCCTGGTCCAAAACCTATAAAAGCTTTTGGAGTCTGGTTGTTTTTTCAAGAGCAGAAACAAAATATCTATGAAACTGTCATAGATATATATATTTAGTGCCACTGTCCTTTTAAAATATTTGAAAAAATGTACACATTTTACACATTGGTGGTCATTTTATGAAGAAATCAGTTCCATCTAATGTAGAGAGCAGATTCTGTGCTGTTTTCAAAATCTTGCCTCCGGCCTCCAGCTACGTTTCAGATCTCAGCAGCTTGTAATCAGCATGATTATAGGAGGATACTGGCACAACGATTGCAATTTACCATATTCATAGAAAGAGGCAGCGACCGTACGGAACATCTTGCTGCTTTTAGGTGATCATGAGGCCACAAAAAGTAGTCAGATTGTTTTTTAAGTTTTAGGAATTGACTATGAAAATTTAAACATAATGTTTTTCTTTTAGGTTTAGTGAGGAGACAGTCATTGAGTGTGTAGCCACTGTACAAGTACACACAGCTGTCAGTACGTTACTCCCCCTTTAGTATTTCTGATTTGTGTTTGTTTAGTTCTGGGAGGTGATCAGTGACGAGCACGGCATCGACCCGACTGGAACCTACCATGGAGACAGTGACTTGCAGCTGGACAGGATCAGCGTGTACTACAACGAAGCCACTGGTAAGTAAATCCTGACACGTCCTGAAGTCTTTGTGTTAGAACATAGGACGAGACGTCCCCCCTGTGGAGGAACTGCGTCACTGCAGCAACGAGAAGCAGGATGTCGAGCAACAATGCAACCAGGCAAACAAAGGGAGAAACTGACGTTCTGCTGACTGGATTTAATTTTTTATATTTGAGGAAGTGATGCACCTGTACTGACAACCTGTTCACATGAGGAGATTCATTATAAAGTCCACACTGCATTAAAGAGACATTATCCTCAAAGGATTGTCAGAAAAAGTACATTTACATTTAAGTGAAGGTGGTATGACTGATTTCAATAAGACATTAATAATAATGTATTTAATTTTAGGTGAAATAGCACTTGCTTAACTCCTAACACAGGATTTGTAAAAGTTAATAAAAGTAACTTGCATTTCTGTAACATGACCTCCTTAAAACTCAGCATCACTAAATGTTCCCTGTCAGATGTTGGCAAACATCTCCTTAATTTTGTGATGTTCTCTCTCTACCTCTGGTGGCCACTCGATGTACTACACCTGTAGACCCTGTCGCACCGAAGAGAGATAAACTGAGGGTTTCATTCCACTAAATTTGTGTGGTTCATCTTTATTTGGAGTCAGAGTTCTCACCTGTGACATTTCTCCAACATCTTACTTCATGTGTGGGTTGATAGATGACTGTAACATCACCAGGATGTTTCCTAAAACCACTGTCACCTCTGCACGGAATGTAAATAACATCTAAAGTCTCAACTTCTTTGTTTGCAGGTGGGAAGTATGTGCCCAGAGCCATCCTGGTTGACCTGGAGCCAGGCACCATGGACTCAGTCCGCTCTGGTCCCTTCGGGCAGATCTTCAGGCCGGATAACTTTGTCTTTGGTAAGAACACACAGTTAATGTGGTGTGTGATGTGGTTAACTTTTCCAGAGAAAGCTTGTGCAAGTGTCGCAGAAGCTTTTACCTCTTCGAGGTAATTGAGCTGCACTGCCATGAAATCCCAGTGTAAAACCAGGCCGAGTTCTACTAAATGATTGAATTTGGCTTAGCTGTAAGAAAACTGAAAACAATTTTAAAAGATCTGTGTTGTCTTTTACACTTTCAAACGGTATAAATGCCTAAAATGAGGTAAAAACACCTTTTTTGCCATTTATTTCTTTAATTTAATTTGATTAAATGGCCCGAACATAATAAAATCACCTGGTTAAACAATACAGAGTTAGCATTTATCTGGAATAGAGATTTCCAAAGTAAACAGAATTTAATTTTCCCCAGGTCAAAGTGGAGCAGGAAACAATTGGGCCAAAGGTCACTACACGGAGGGGGCGGAGCTGGTGGACTCGGTGCTGGACGTGGTGAGAAAAGAGGCTGAGAGCTGTGAGTGTCTGCAGGGCTTTCAGCTCACGCACTCTCTGGGGGGAGGCACCGGCTCCGGCATGGGGACGCTGCTCATCAGCAAGATCAGGGAGGAGTACCCCGACCGCATCATGAACACCTTCAGTGTGGTGCCCTCTCCTAAGGTAACACAGGAAACACAGTTTTACGTATTTGAACCAGCCCGACCAGGACAATTCTGTAACCTGATGATCTGTAAACCACCTGGATGTGATGTCTTTCACTCATTGTTGGTTTTCCTGTCGTCTCTGTCCTCAGGTGTCGGACACCGTGGTTGAGCCTTACAACGCCACGCTGTCAGTCCACCAGCTGGTGGAAAACACAGACGAGACCTACTGCATTGACAACGAAGCCCTTTATGACATTTGCTTCCGCACTCTCAAACTTACCACGCCCACCTACGGCGACCTCAACCACCTGGTGTCAGCCACCATGAGCGGCGTGACAACCTGCCTGCGTTTCCCCGGGCAGCTCAACGCCGACCTGAGGAAGCTGGCCGTCAACATGGTGCCCTTCCCTCGTCTCCACTTCTTCATGCCCGGCTTTGCACCTCTGACCAGCCGGGGGAGCCAACAGTACCGCGCCCTCACGGTACCCGAGCTCACCCAGCAGGTGTTTGATGCCAAAAACATGATGGCGGCTTGCGACCCTCGTCACGGGCGCTACCTGACGGTCGCCGCCGTCTTCCGGGGCCGCATGTCCATGAAGGAGGTGGACGAGCAGATGCTGAACGTCCAGAACAAGAACAGCAGCTACTTCGTGGAGTGGATCCCCAACAACGTCAAGACGGCCGTCTGCGACATCCCGCCGCGTGGCCTCAAGATGGCCGTGACCTTCATCGGCAACAGCACCGCCATCCAGGAGCTGTTCAAGCGCATCTCTGAGCAGTTCACCGCCATGTTCCGCCGCAAGGCCTTCCTCCACTGGTACACCGGCGAGGGCATGGACGAGATGGAGTTCACGGAGGCAGAGAGCAACATGAACGACCTGGTGTCCGAGTACCAGCAGTACCAGGACGCCACCGCCGAGGAGGAGGGAGAGTTTGACGAAGAGGTGGAGGAGGATGCCTAAAAAAAACAAAAAAAAAATGTAACACGAGCTGAAGAAGGAGAAGAAGTAAATCACCAAAATACTAAAAAGATCACATAAAAATAGAAAAGGAAAAATAGTGAAAAGAAATGAAGGAAGGGCAGTTGGAGAATCGTGTTCGTGGAGGGAAAGAAGTGATGGGAAGATGAATGTAGGGACAGAATTGAATAAGAAGCAGAATGAAAATGACCAGATTAACATGCCACGGTTTACACTTCAATGTGATGCCATGTCCCAAACTCTCTTGTTTCTTTTTTTACTTGTATCACACAGTCTCCTGGAAAGTAACATATAATACGAGGAGCAAGTCACTGATGTATCGAACGTTGCACCTACATTCACCCGTAGTCCATGAAAAGCAGCTCGTAAATGTTAATGTCATAACTTCTTATCAGTGTTAATTACTTTGATCAGTGTTTATTTTCACATTCATTATTCAAGGACAACTTAGAGAAAAATGTGAACTTAGTGCCGTAGTGTAGCAGCAGGTGAAACAACAGTGTCCGTATTTTTTCCTGTGTTTTATGGAAATTGATCGCACGTTTTTTTTGCTTTACAGCTTTTATTCCATCCTTGTTCAGACTGTGTGTATTACAGAAACGTTTCATTGATCGGCACATCTCCTTGTTGTTAGACAAAAGGCCGCAGCTTTATTTTCACATCAACAAACCCTCATAATCAGATTGATTTCTCTCTCGAATAACTCTTGTGTCATTGAGAGAAAAAAAACCCAGTTGGAATGTGGGGCTGAAAAGATTTAAGAAAGAAGACGTCTTGTGATGCTGAGCTTTGCAACCTGCCGTATTTGACATACACAGTATTACGTCCCAGATTTTTCTCCGATGCCAACAAACATTGTGAGGAGGATCACATCTTTTCTTTTGTATGTTTGAAATATATATAGTATTTTTTCTGCATCTAAACGTCACTTTTAGCTTCTGATGTGTATTTATATTTGATAGTTCACCGAGTCATTTCAGCTCCTTGAAATTTATTTCAAAATTTTATCACCCGAATGCGTCGACTTCTACACCTGTCAGCAATTGTGCAGCTTTATGTTTCCTATTAGAAACCTTTTGTCCCCTGTTGACAAATTGACATTCTGGTGAGACACTCTGAGCCACTACAGTTTTTTTTTTTAAAGAGTTTGTGTGTTGTCTTTGTGTATCCACTGTTTCTTTGTAGCTTTTTAGTGTCCCAGTGGCTGTGAAACTTTTGGGTGAAAATAAAAAGACATGAAGGGGAAAAAACAAATAGACTTGTTGTGTCTGTTATTATTGATGATTAGCTTTCAGCTGTTTGTGAAAGGGTTTTTTCAGTCTGAGCTTCCAGGAAGTCGTCAGACCTCGACCGTAATTACAATGAATGGAGTGAGAATTGCAGTTGGAAGACGAGCTCCCGAGCATCTGTGCCATCTTTGCTGTTTGAGAAAATGGTTGATATTTGAGTGATAATTGAACAGCTCACTCTAGTTTTTCATTACGGATTATTATTGATTATTTGCTGGCGAATCATCTCAGATTTAATATTGCAGAAGTAGTTTATTATTCTGTATACAGGTCATTGATACATAATCACCACATACACACTTTAAATAGCAATGCAGCGATGCAATGGGTGTTTTTAAATGATGAACATCATATTGGATGTGAACACACACTGTACCAGGTTTTTTTTTTTACAGCTTTTATTCCATCCTTGTTCAGACTGTGTGTATTACAGAAACGTTTTATTGATCAGCGCATCTCTTTCTTGTTAGACAAAAGGCAGCAGCTTTATTTTCACATCAACAAACCCTCATAATCAGATTGATTTCTCTCTCGAATAACGCTTGTGTCATTGACCAAAAGACTTGCTGAATAATTTGTGGACTTCCTGAGAACACGGCATCACCTTTGATGACCTTTGATTGGTTTCCCCGTCAAACTACGGTCTGCGTGAGCGGACAAACGAACAACAGGCTGCGCCACTGATGTGCTTGTGATAATGAGCCTGCGGGGCGAGTGCTCGTGGCTCCGAGCCACAATTAACGATTTATACCGAGGCGTCCCGAGCGCCTCCGATCTCGAATGGTTCAAAAACCCGACATCCACCGAAACTCCTCAGCTACTCCCGATGCGGCCCATTGAAGCCTGCCGTTGCCGGGGTGTGTGGGGGCTTCAGAAAACATCACTCCAGAGCCCCTCCCAGTCCACTCATCTCGGATTCCAGGCTTGACAAAGGTAATTACCCTCATCCAATTATCATTGTTTATTAAAGGAAAATGTGTTTTTTTTTGTTTTGTTTTTTACCAGTGTTTCGTTCAAACAGACAGGGTGGGTTCAATTCCGCAGCTTTTCCGTTGCTCTTTAGATGATTTGCTTGTGCAGAGCGGTCCCACAGTGACAGCTGACGTGCGGGGCGTGTAGCCGGCAGCTGCTCGGGCATCGCCAATCAAAAATAAAACATTTAAGGGGGTTTCAGACGCAAAACCAAGGGGAAACTTTCGGAATTCCCCCGCAAAGACGAGGCAGCTTCCCAGTGTTCAGCTCAGACTAACGAGCGATCAGACGAGGCGTCGTTTTCTGTGGCTTTTGCGCACGGAAAAGGCCTCCGTCTTTGTGCCACTTTGGGGGTTTTTTTCTGCACAAATCACGACTGTTTGAGCCCCGGAGTTAAATGATCCTCAAATTGGCACCGGAGCGCTTCGGGCTCAAGATTTTGGCTGACGATGTGTCGCTTGCGGTGCATCATCAAGTCCCATCTGCGGGAAATACCCTACGGAATTTCTGGGTACCACTGCTCCATCCCGTTAGAAACGGTAACGCGCTGTGTTGGGGCATTACGGCACACATGAAAGCCGCTGACTAAGTATTTTGCACATGCATGAGTCACAGACGGTGTTGAAGAGTCAGTTATTGGCTTCTTTTGACAAACACTGCAGTTATATGCCGTTATTTATAGAACACATCTCCTGCAGACACGTCTTTGCTGCACATGTTATGATCACTGATGCATGCAAGGCAATAAAACGCCAAGAAAGAGAGAACACACATTACCCCTGGAAGGAAAAAGGAATTAGATTATGCACATACTCTGGCATTAGTGTGAAATCCAGACTCAACCCTTCTTTAATTCACCATTTGTTCTCATTTCCCCTCCTTTCCTTTTCTTCCATCTTTACTCCGGACCTCCCCATCAAAGGGGGCAGCCCCCCGATTCATGACACACCCTTGGCTGCACCAGCATATGCTCCTGCCTCAATGGGCTGAGTGCAGGCGGAGGTGCAGAGCAGGGACAGGGAAGCCCAGATGAAGGAACTCACTTTTAAGGTGGCAGTGAGTTCACTATACCCAGATCGGAGGTTCCTGCATCAAAATAATCCCAGATGATTTTCGGGCTAAAAATGTACAAATGGGCACACGTCAGAACCTCCACATTGGCTAATAACATTAGCAGTTAGCAGCAATGGAGCCCCCGGAATGAAAGCAGCCATTGGCGACAGCATCAGAACATCCGGGTTTGGAAGGAATGTCAGTGTATTAACATCAAAATCAAAATGTAAGTAAGAAAAGTAAATCCACTCACTGTTATATTATTGCAAAAATGTGGATGCACTCATGCTTAGACATTGCTGATGTTGCAGCTGGATTAAGAAAATTTGCATCCATCCATCCGTCTTGTCCGGTTCAGGGTTGCAGGAAGCTGGAGTCTATCGCAGCTGTCATTGGCCGAGAGACACACGCAGATAATTAACCATTTGTACTCACATTCACACCAGCAGGCAATTCAGAGTCACCCATTAACCCAACATGCAAGTCATGCAAGCCCCATAAAATGGACATACTAAAGTTAAGCACCAGACGATTGTGCATAAGTACATGTACTTGAATGCATGTACTTTTCACCACTGATAACGGTTGTGGATGTGAACAAACGTAATAGACATTAAACCTGAGTATCAGTCTGACTGGCTCTAATAGGAAGGTAGGAAGGATATTAAAGAAGACAACCAAGCAAAGACATGTCAGAACGAGGCAGAAGGGTTTCACTGGCAGAAGAGACTGAGGAAGCAGAAAGATTAGAGGGATCTAAAGAAACGGTAACAAGAGGAGGATGGAGGCATGATGTAACCGTCAAGAGATGAGGTGGGAAAAGGCTCTTCCATCCGTCAGTCTGGGTGGATGTCAGACTGATGAGATCAGCCTTCCTGCAAAGAGGTGTGTGTGTGTGTGTGTGTGTGTGTGTGTGTGTGTGTGTGTGTGTGTGTGTGTGTGTGTGTGTTTGCGTCCAACACACTCTTCAGTAACTGCTTCATCTCGGGAGGAGCAGTGACCCTATTTAGACTTAGAAAAATCATTTAGATCTTTTTGGTTAAATACACAGAGTTAAAGTGCCGCTGCATTAAGTGTCCTGAAGTAAATGGCTCAAAAAATAATAAGAAGAATAAATTTATAGAGTAATAATATCAATGATCAGTTTATAACAATACATTATGCGTATGTCAGTTTTCATTTTCCAACATCATCGCACGTAAGGTGTTTAACAGAACACTAACTACTATCTATCTGTACAAAATGTGGAGAACGTAGCACAATGTTTGCATCTGAAACGAGAAAAATGAAATATTCGAGTAAAGGTCAAGTACTTGAAAATGGCGACAATGTGGAGTACTTTAGGAAATGTACTTAGTACTTGCCATCAGAGCAGCGGAGCCTTTCTTTAAAATTTAGTGAACATACTGTGCAGCCCCTTCCTAAAGTGCTTCGTGCTTTTAAATGCACAGCCACTGCCGTTGACTGAACACATTGTTCGTGTGTCACTTTCAGAGCCTATAGCCATGTGCGGCGACCTTTACCTAATCAGCAGCAGCCTCTCATTTCCCCGTCAGATGCATAGTTCTCTCCATCGCCGAGTCAAAGCTGTGATTTGTGTCTTTTACAGCCCCGCAGCACGAGCACATGCAATGAGCTAATGGCTCTGTGGAACATTAAAGCAGGAGAATTCGCGGCGGCTTCGCAGGGTGGCGATTAGAAACTGTGCCGTGATTACTGTG
The DNA here is from genome assembly GCF_033026475.1 of Channa argus. NCBI lineage: Eukaryota > Metazoa > Chordata > Actinopteri > Anabantiformes > Channidae > Channa > Channa argus. The sequence continues at coordinate 7,433,821 of NC_090197.1, forward strand.
TTCATGCTCAAGGACTGAGAGGCTCTTGAGCAAATTCTCTGCTCGCTTTAATTCTAGGGCTGAATTCTGAAGTGACTTTTCAGATGGCAAGTGCACGCGCTTCTCTTCTCTTGCTTTAAATAGTCCTCTAATCCCTCATCTGTTGACTCTGGCAGGAAATTCAGCTTTTTCTTATTATCTGCAGTGATTCACCCTGTTTCATAGTGCTGCACCCAACACAAACAGTAAATATAGCTCGTTTTTTTGCAGACTGGGGGAAAGAAACCGGCTGCAGATCATATTCTGTGTTGTTTAGGTTCCCGTAGAAGGACGTCCTATGGATTAACAACGTTTGAAAGTGTTGACAGACAACAGATTTACTGTGATGGAAAGGAGTCAAAACCTGGACAGTTTTTGTTCTTGCAGCCACGTTTTCCTTTAGCAAAGCAGAAGCATTAACAGAAAGACCAGGTTCATGCTGATAAACCCTCTAATTCTGCAGGACACAGTGCTTTCACACGTTGCCTTATATTCTACCTCACTGTGGTGAATGATGTTGGTGCAGTTTGACGGAACAAGAAAAGTTTCTCTGAGCGTGCACGTTCCAGCAGGATGACATGTGTTAATGTGGGGTCGACTTTATGTTTTGTGGCAGAGACGAGGACGATAAAATGGAGGGAAAACGTCATTTACGTTGTGCCCTCCTTCATAATTGAGTTCTAATTGACCGGAAGGATCCGAGCTCTTTACGAGGAGTTAGCCCCCCTCTCATTATCCCACCTTAATACCTCTGTGCCACTACTGCTTAGCCGAATCCAGTGCAGCGGTGGGAGAAGGTCAGGGTCTGTCCAGGCCAGCTGGCTGCTGTCCATCTCCTCGTCCCAAAGGGGGGTGGCCACACACTCCTGTGTGTGAATCTCTCCCACTGATATACATTTGACTCCTCGCTCCACAGCATTTGTGAAACGCTACTCCTCAGCTCCCCACGCCACATCTATTACTGTCTCATGCCTCCGTCTGCCTTGGCGACATCTCATCTATAAAACTTTGGCCCAACAGCCGGTTTGACTTCGGCGCAGCAGTATAGATTTTCTTCTCAAAGAGCGTTGGCAGCGCGCTCCCTTATGAGCTAATTTGTGAAATGCTATTTAGCGTAGGTGGTGCAGAGCCGGAGACTGGAGACTTGGCGTGCGCCTACCTCGCAGAGGTGCTTTTCTTTAATTAAACGCTGAACCCAAATTAGCAGCACATCGCCACATCAGCCGAGTTCATCTCTACATTATGTCAGATACGTTAATTATAGCAGACGTCTCCTTTTAGAACGTCTCGTTTGGATCCTTTTAAAAATCACCTTCTCACCATATTAATAACGTTTTTTTTTTTATTTGCTTTTTTATTGTGTGTGGGTGTCTGTTTTTTTTGCAGAGGCTGATTATTCAACATGAAAGCAATCAGCGCTGCGGCGCTTAGCGTCCTGTTCTGCACTGGTAAGCACAAACATAATCAGTCACTCGGGAGAAGGTTGGATAAATAAATGGCAGAAGCAGACTTTCTGCAAAACCAAATGTGTTTTAACTCAGTCATTAGCATAGACTCTATAAAAAGTGCACCAGAGAAACAAGATTATTTTTGTGATATATTTAATTTCTACTTATTTGCTTTCTTTGCATTTTTTTTTTAATGAGTGGTCAGATTGTGTTTACATCTGATCTGTTTTGATTGTGTCCAACATTTACATTTCAAAAGCTTTAATAGCTTTTTTGGGGGGGAGTTTTTCACTCAGAATAACTTTGACAAGTTTAAATATCTTTGTTTAAAGCAGCAAAAAAAACATGTCAGTTTTAAAATAAACTCTTTCTTCTACTCTGTCTCTCGTTTCCCAGCTTTGTCAGCATCTTTAAAAGGTAACTTTGCATGTTGTTTGGATTTTAATGCACGACTAAGACTGATAAAGGCCAGAAAAAGTAACAAAATATAAAATAATTACAAACAGCAGGCTGTGTTATAAATCTAATCCCATCCTTTGACTGTTTGAACCAGCCAAAGAGGAACACAGGACGGCGTACTTTGGGGAGGACATTCACATCGTCGTCCCGCCCGGGAACGCCAGCGAGGTCCTGTTCATACCCAGGAACAGTAATTCCACTAAGGTGTTTCTGATGCGAGCGGGTCGGCTGGTGAAAGAGGGTGGGGGCCCGCTGTGCAGCATCAACTCTCTGGGCCACCTGGTGCTGGAAGACGTGCGGGAGAGAGACGAGGGCATGTACATCGTCAGGAAGACTAACGACTCCGCAACGGAGAAGTACCTCCAGCTCGTTGTCAGGGGTAAGCTGTCTGCCGTCCTTTCATTGCTGATCGTCTGCTCGGCAACACAGCTTTTACCTTTTGTGTCTTTGTGGGGTCAGAGTGCTCCCTGGAACAAGTGGTGAAGTACGGGGACACTTACTACATCCACCTGAACCACGTGGACGGCCCCATCTCCCTAGAGTTCAGGTACGGTGGGAAAACTGCTGCCCTGTCATTGGTTCAAACCGGTTAAAGGTGAAAAGACCTGTGTGTCCACGTCCACTGACATTGTTTCTCTTCTATTTCGTTGACTGTGTGTTAAGGCCCAGTCTGGTTCAGGCCAATCAGACGGGGATGCTGCAAGCTACAGAGCCTCCGGCCATTTTGCTGTACAACACGTCCGCGGTGCTGGCCGAAGAATACGTGGGGCGCCTCAGCGTCTCGGAGAAGCGGGTGACGCTGCACTCGGTCAAGATGACGGACGAAGGGTGCTTTACGGTGAAGGACCGTGAGGGCAAGGTGAAGAGGAGGAACTGTCTGAACGTCAGGGGTGAGGAAGACTAGGATTGATGTGTCAATCTCGCGTGTCATTGTTCTGTACGTGCTGATGTTATCTGAGTGCATCTGAAGTGCACTGCTGACGTCCACATTGTATTTAAACTGCTCCTCATTTGTAGACACAGCACTGTTTGGCCTTTGGTGCATTCTTTTAATTATGGCTGATAGAGAGAGAGAGAGAGAGAAAGAACTGCCTTATTTCGACCTTTTAAAAAGTCTTAATAACTTAATCTTGTACGTTTTTATTTAATGTACGAACCATGTGGTTTGACCTGCCTGGAGGATACTGGGCAGCAGCAGCAGCAGTGTTAAATAGCAGGATGTAGATAGAAATATATCAGGAACACAGCATATGTTACTATATTGCTACAATATGCTGATTCGAGAAATTGTCATTTTAGAAAAAGCAAAAGTAGAGTTAGCAAGTTATTCTTTGGAAAAAAAATATTTATCACGAACTCCATATTATTACATGTACCGAAGATGGTGTTTTTTAAAGCTGCCATGGCTAAAAACGAGCAGCTAGCATCACAAATTCAGCCAGTGACACCGATAACAACACTCTGAGAAAACAACCCATCAAAACCATAAAGACTCAGCTTGATTTTCCCCAATGGGAAAATTTGTGGCACATAAACATTAAGACACACATTCAATTGTTTCTATTTCGGCCTTTTCTTCCACAGAGCACCAGAACTTCATGCACCTCCCGTACGGAGGAAACCTGAAGATGAAACTCTACCAGCACCACGAAAACCTCAATGTTGTCTACAGGCCCAAATCGGACAATCGGGACCGGGTCGTCCTGGACCAGGGGGCTCTTGTGACACCGCTGGACCCCATGCTGGAGGGCAGGCTGATTGTGGAGGGATCAGAGCTCATCATGAAGAAGGTCCACATGGCAGACACTGGTGTCTTCAAAATCACAGACCTGACTGGGTTTCCTGTGGCCCATGTCTACATAGAAGTAGAAGGTAAGAGGATTAACACACCTCTTACTGGGTTTAGCTCTGCTTTTGGTTTTCTGTGAATCAGTATCAGCTCTGATGAACCCAATGTGATTTCTGGTGTAAAGACGCTGGAATGAGTTATAGATTGTTAATTGAAAGGTTTAAAATCAGCGGCATGTTCACTAATAAAACTGTTGAACATGATATTAAGTATATATGGAAAGTGGCTGGCACATGCTGATTGCAGCCTCTCTGCAGGAAATGAAGTTTGGACTCCTAGTGGATCCAGTTTAACAAAACCGACCCTTCAACACAGCAGAACTAGTTTTATCATCTTTTTATTCCATTCATGCTTCTTTTTTTCTTCTTCTTCTTCTTTTTTTTTTTTGTACATTTCTAATCTTGTAGCCTTCAGTCTGAGTTATACCACAGCGCCGCAGATATAGCGTAGCTCCCTTTGAAGCCACATAAGCCCTTATTTAACTTCCCGAGACCTGTAAAGACTTTTATCTGCAAAATTGCTCCACTTTAAAGTGGGAATCATTTTGCAAAATATGTGAAAAGTGATGGAGCAATGTGGCAGTGTATTGCTTCATAATACTTCCCCGTTTTATAAACTAATGGCAAGTGTGCAGCCGAACTTTTTGGGTCAAAGAGTAGTAATAAATGAAAATACTGCAACAAAACTATGGCATTCAATCCCGTTTTTACCAGTGCAGTGTAGAAAAGACTTATTTTATAAAACCCTTTAGAGGACGTGTGTTTTACAATATGAACACTGAATCTGGTTTTACTTTAAGGCCAAAGATGCTTTACGGGGACGTCCAGCTGTACAAAAATAATCAAAAATGTATCTAAAGAGAATCAAAAGCCTTCAACCTTTCACAACAAAATCACATAAAGTTGAACCATTTTAAGATAACTCAACGAGGAAACATAAGGTGGGAAGTGGGATCGTAAAAAGACTTGTAGACATAGATGCACTTGAATTACATGAGTCTGAGCACCTAACGCCTTCATTTAGCTTCAGATTCACATTTAGCACCGAACAGGGACTGTGGATTCTGGGCCTCATCACGTCCACTGAAAAGGCTTTCAGTAGAGATCCTCTAATGGTCAGTGTGAGCAGGAGCAATTATTATAGCAATTAAAAACCTCACCGTTCATAAAGACGCAGTGGAAAATTGTGAACCTGTCCTTTTTAAAAAAGTCTTTGTTATGCTAAAATGTATATGCAAATTTTATGCAAAACATCACAGTGTTTGTACTTACAACTTTATTAAATTAAATTGTGTGACATTTCTTATTATCTTCCTCTAAATACTTCCAATAACTATTCATACTTCTGCACATTTTGAACTGTCAGCCTGCATCAGTGACATGATTTACAGCGAATAACATAACTAGATACGTTTTTGTTTTTTTTAAGATTTACCGGCCTAGAAATCTAATTTAACCTAAACATTTTAATGGAAGCTAAAGTGCTAATTAAAACAAGACCAAGCGGCCGAGATGATCGATGATGAGCTGCACAGTGAAGTGCAGTGTGAAGTAACATTTCTGCAGTCGGAGAAAGCTTATTGTCCCTCTCTGTGGGTGTTCTGTTTCCTTTCCTGTCCTCGTCTCACTCTCAGCGTATCGGCTGCCTCCCCTGACTGTGGCCGTCCTCTCCCTGCTGGGCCTGGTCGCTTTCATGCTGCTGGTGTGCCTGCTGTCCTGCCTCTACAAAGTGCATAAGAGGAACGAAAAGAACAAGAAGCTGATGCTCATTGCTCAGCAGGCTGGCAAAGGAGACGGAGAGACTTTCAGACAGGTAACGCCCACCTAGTGCATTTACATCCCCCTGCATTTCTTTGTAAATGGGAATAAGGCAGGGACTTCAGGCAGTCGTGTGTTACTGTTGGAGTCAGGATGGTCATCTGGTCGACTTCCTCCCCTGCAGTGCAGGACCTGGCAGCAGACACACTCACTGATATTAAACAGGACAAGTCAGAGCAACATCGTGTTTCCAGTTTTTCCCCTTTTATACACAGCTCTGTCAGCGTGTCATCATTCTGGTTAGTCTCCTGCTTCTCCTGCTTTCTAAACTCATCACACGTTTTGCCCATACAGACACTGAAAACCAAGCATTTCTCTTCCTCACGTGGTGGATGTTTGTCCAGAAAAGAGGACATCTTTAAACAGCAAGAGTGATGTCCAAGTAATTTCCTGCACACGATCAAGAAAGTATTATTCTCTGCTATTAGGAGGCAAATTATTGCTGGTTTGCTTCGTTAAGTTCCCTTAAGTCAGCGCAAATCTGATTAAAATGAAGCGGCGACTAATCGAACTCGTGTCACGTGACATGAATTCCGTTTAAACATTCAGACTAGATACACTGGAGCCCACTGCATGATAATTAACAAATTGAAAAAACATATATTTTTTTATATATTTATTTACTATGTCAGTCTAAAAACTAACACTAAAAATTGTGGACCCTTTTGTTTGGCCCCAAACAGTTACATGCATTCAACTCAGAAATAGTTGCTCTGCAGTTTATCCAAAAACATAAACATCTATTAAAAAGTCTGGAACCTGACAGCAAGGGGAGCTGTTGCAGACAAACACAAGATGGAAGCAGCAGCTAATGAAAAGGGCATCTGGCTACAGGGAGCTTGTGATTAGAGGACAAATGAAAAACGCCATTTTTGTCAAACAAATGGCCGATGTTTCCAGAATACAAAGGAGCCCGTGTTGTCACACAAAGACTTCATTTAGCACCCAGCCAGCATGCAATTTTTGTGTTTTCATAACTCTTTGACTTAGTGTAATTACAAGTTATTAATCCGTTTTCACAGTGAATTTCTTTTGTGTTGGGTTATTGTTTTTTTTTTTTTTTTTTTTTTTTTTTTTTTTAAGCCCGAAAAGCTTTTCAAGGTGCCTCCATTAAAATGTTGCTCACTCTTAAAACGTCCATTTTGAATAAAACTCCTCAATTAGGATTTAATTGTGAGGGTTCTCAACAAGTGATGCCGAAATGCTGGAGCAAAATAAAAACCAATGATTATTCTGCAATTGGCCATTTAAAGCCCTTTCTCGGCTTAATCACCTGCTCAATACTGACTGATTACCTGTCTGATTGGATGATTAAGGAGAGTTGACATTTAACCCATCTGTCCGTCCAGCATTTCCACTAGGTGCTTTTTTTTTCTTTCTTTTTTTTTATTTTTTTTTGCTAAACCTTCCGAATTTATTGACCAATTAAAAGCTCATTACAATCTGATGGCTGACGGCTATAAAAACATCAGCCTCAGAAATTGATTGTGCTGCTGAGGGATAGTGGTTCAATACAAGAACAAATAACGCTCAAAATATGTCCCGATCAATTGTGTGAGCATTTAATAAAACCGCGGTTAAACGCCGAACGCCTCAGGTGTTAGATTTAACAGTAAGTCAGTTTGTCTTGTCTTATCGCAAAAGGTCGTCAAACATAGGGACAGACTTTCCAAAAGGCTCTTTCAGCCCTTTTTAATTTGACATTAGCCAAACTAAATTATCTCTATGGTGTTTTTCCAAGAGCCTTTAACATTTTTTTCTTGAATGTATAAATTATGGGATCATTTGAAGCTGACAGTTTGCTCCCCCACCCCCCCACCCCCCCTCCCCCCCTCCCCCCCTCCCCTCCCTCCCCTTTAAACATCTTCCTTAATAAATCTAAAATAAATAACCGATTACATTTATGAACCAATTAAAAACCCACCGAAAGATGAAGCACACGCTGTGAGCCGACGCACCACCGCAGACCCTTGATTGCTTTTCTGGAAGCTGGAAGATGATGTTCAGACAATATGTCATGTTATTAACTCAGAGTTGTGAATCTCAGCGTTGAGAGACGCTCGGAGCTTTGGCATATCACAAGTAGTCAGGCAGCATTTTCATCCCGCTTCAAATCTGCAGAGCTGCACCACATGTTGGTGGCCCCATTTGCCAAACACAATTTTCTGACTCTACTGAACAATTTTTTTTTTTTTTCTCATTACCTGTCACGGCTCTTCACACATTTCACTTGCGTCACACTGTGAGAAGGCAACTCAATACACAGAACACGCACAGCAGAGGAAAGAAGTCGTTGTTGGATAAATGTTGAAAGCGTGGTGTGTTAGCAAAATGCTTACACAGAACATAATGATCTACTCATCCACAGTTGTTTGTGTGTGTGTGTGTGTTTTTATTATGTTAAATAGTTAAGAATGTGAGGAATATGGCACCTTAAAAGAAAGATGTTTCTCCACTGTCTGATGTTTTTTTTTCTGATGTGTTCAGTTATACAAGTTCTCCCTCTCACTTTAAGGAGCCTCAAACGGAGCCTCTTCTTGGTGAGAGAACTGGTGTGTGTGTGTACACCCCCCCACCCACCCACCCACACACACACACACACACACACACACACACACACACATACACTCTCCCTCCTTCATATCAGTGCCTAGACAACTGTGCTGCTTTTGTGGCAAATGCGTTTCTTGATCATCTTGCTGTTGTGTGACGAGATGGTTGGTGACAGTTTCAGAAATGTGTGTTTGTTTGTTTTTTTTTAAATGGTTTAAAGATATTGAGCATCAGCGCACTAAATAAATCCTGAACACCCAGGAGAAACTGCCACTAGTCTCAATGAACCAGCCGGAGTTGATCAAAGACCTAATTTGACATAAAGTCAATGAATTACCGTGAATGGATGTAGCACCGCACCTTGGGACAAACTGTCTCTTTGATCCTCACACACCTTCCTACAATTATCAGAGCTGTGTGCAAACGCAGAACAAGTATGTTTTTAACAGCCGGTCAAATTAGTCCAAATTCAGTTTTTGCAGGAGGAATTTATTCCTAATTTAACTAGACTGTGAAAATTAAGAACATATTGTATTAAAATTAATAAAAGCCAGCAAAGTATGAAATCAACCAAAAATTAATATACAAAACTACTGCAACGCCATCACACCAGTGCAATCATACGTATGGATGTTTTATTTCCTTTAGATTTAAAGGTCAAGAACATACTTAAGCCTAGAGCCTAATTAATCTTCATATCAGTGCCCAGTTCTCTATGTTCATTCTTGTTCGTGTTGGCGTGACAGTTGTGATGCAGGGTTTCAGATACAGCGTTGCCCCAAGTCCGAGTGCAAACGGCAAATATTAAAATAATTCATTGCAACAGGTCATTTAAATCCAGTTTCTCTCTCGTTATGCGAAAGACACAACGTTTCTGCATTATATCATCTAGAGAGTAAATGACCTGTTGAGTCGCTTTGACCTCTTCTTCTTGTTGTTGTGTCGCTACAGCAGGTCAGTGATAATTTAGAAAGTCACTCACTAACGTGTGGCTCCTTCCACCTGACACGGGTGAAATATTGAGTCGGCCCATTTCCTGCGCTCTCCTCCCTCTCGGTTCCTCTTTCCCCTTCACTGCCCAGCGATTGAGATCGAGCACTGCGGTTACTCATAAACAGCCTGGTTATGATAACTGCAGACATTACAGCTACACTGCTGTAGCCGACGTGCGGTACTTGGTGATTCAGCTACACACACACACACACACACAGTAATTCTTTTCCTTTTTATTGTGTGGGGTAAATCACCAGCTAAATATGTGTACAGTGCAGTATGTGTGAGTATCTGTGGTGTATGTGTTACGGCCAGCAGTGATTGCAGCTTCCAGAGTGTGTGATTCATTTATTCTGAACGTGTTTCCTGTGAATTATCGCTGCACAATCAACTACTTGCCCAGAAACACTGTGAGTGTCCTCTCCGTGTTTTTGTTGCGTCCGTCTGTGTTGTTGCGCGTTAAATGTTGTGTGTTTGTTTTGTCATTTTAAACAGGCGCAAAGCAAGACGAACGCGTGACATGACACCGAGACGCTTCATGCCTGTTGTAGTGTTTCTTGCATTTATTCCCAACTGTCAATGGTCATAAATCTACTCTTCTGGCTTCACTTGCAGCTATTTGTGCAGAACTTCGATAGATTTATGGGTTTTAACATCATTATCCAGAAAAAGGTCTGGATCTGCCCCCTGGCTTTTGAAATGACAGCACAGTAACTTGTATTACAGGTAGGATTATACAACAGTGGAAGGTTGACACTGCCAGAGCTGCTACATCATTGGTGGTGACATTCTTAAGATAAGAATCTGTGATCCATCAGGAATGCGAGCTTGCACGTCACGTTATTGGCCGACGCAGCCTGACGACGCCGTGTTGTGTTATAAAAGCCGCTGAACCAGATTCACTGTCCACATGAAGCTGTGACACTGGTTCCTACTGTGTTTAACACAGTCCCGCTCTAAAACCAATGGGGACGGCGGTAGTTTCTCATTTCTGGAGTCTGACCGCGACGTCACGTCACGTGAGCACTTAACCGCACGGCTAAATGCCAACGGTAGCATGTAAACACGCTGACGTTTATGATAAACGGATTCACCATCGTGGAGAATTGAATGTCTGAAAAATTAAAATCTCCCTGTGATGTTAATACTTAGACACAGTAATACTTGAGGAAATGTCAGTTAACTTAATAAAACTTTGACTTGTTGGTGATGAAAAAAAAAAAGTCAGTTGGATTCGTCCTCCAATGACCAGTATGAATTCAATGCCAGTTTCTTCCATTAGGTTCAGTAGTGGCGTAGTTTGTTACTCATTACAAAAGTGCTAGTAAAATACTGGACAATCAGTCACTTTGAATTATCCCTTTATGTATTTTTATGACTACTGATTAATATGGGATAAATCGTAAAGCAGCAGGCGATTCTCCTGTTATCTCTCACTCACTGTTCGTGTTTGTGTGCAGCGTTGTTTGGGTGTGTCTTTGTGTATTCTGATGTGAAATCCTGTGTGTGTGTGTGTGTAGGGGGGCTTGTAGGGGGTGTGTGTTTGTGTGTTGGAGTGGAGGTTAAGATGAAAGCCGTCGCCCTTGTTGTCGGCCTCTCTGACATGCTATGGATTTCCCCATAGATCTGAGAGCACAGACCACATGCGTGAACCCGAGAGACCGACTCAACCTGAAATCAATCACAGCTCTGCACCCGAGTCTCTCTCTCTGTCTTCATATCCCACGACGTCACCATATTCCTTTCTTCTTCTTATTCTTCGCCTCCATTCACCTCTCTACCGGTTTATCACACTCTTCTCGTTCTGTCTCCGTCTTTCACATTTAAACCTCCCGTGTCTCACTGTCTGCCATTTTTCTTACTTACCTCTCAATTTTCACCTCTGTCTCATTGCTCGTGCCTCATCACCGCTTTGCCACTTTGTCTTCCCAGTTTCCCCGTTTCTGTCTCGTCTGTCTCGTACCTTCTCTCCATCGCTTCTCTCACTCACCTAAAGATGCGGCAACAATGCTGCAAGTTTAAGGCGGCAACAAAATCTTAACCGGTTGCTGCTCACTGTACTGGAAGTAACAAGGATTTTAGATGTTACTTCTAAAATGCAAACAGAAGTTTGGGAACAGCCTTGTTTTTACTGTTCAAAGTGAAAGACACAAAAGTGTAGTTTGACTCACTAATGAACTTAATTGAGGAGAAAATATAACAATAACATAATAGTTGTGCATTCAGGAGGCTACAGTCTCACTCTGATGCTATTATTATGTCCTGTAATCCTGCAAAAATAGAAATTGAATTGGTGTTTGCAGTGTTGCTCAACATTGCAAACACACTGTAAATTTGTTTCTTGAACCAAGTAGAGCTGATGCATCCAGGATTATTTAAAAACATACAGGGAAACTGCATCAATCGAGTAATTTACCTAAAATTTCTTGCTATGCACAAAAGGACTTTGTGTTAATTTTGTGTTACATTTGTTGTCCCTTTTTAACTGTCTCCTAACTACCTCAACTCATCTCTCACTGTCATACTCCCCTCTACCCTTCCTCCAATCTGCTCCATGTCTCTTTGGACGTATCAAAGTCCTCACTCTGCTACTTTATCTTATCACCGTCTATCACTCCCTGTCATTCCTGCAGCACAAAGGAACATTTCTGAAAGATTACAGTCCGTCCGGCTCCGTTTCCTCTCAGCCTCCAGTTCCACCGCAAAGACAAGTAAAACAGCTTGTCTCAGTCATGTCACTCAAGTGTCCTCTTCGGTGTCTGTATTCACTGTAGGCGCTTTTTGTGCAGTTACATGTGCTTTAAGTTGTCGTCCTCCTCAGTGCCTGTGTATTTTTAATGACTAGTAATATGCTGTTGTGACCAAACTGTGACATGCCGTGTGTGTGTGTGTGTGTGTGTGTCTTTGTGTACACTGTTTGTGTGTTTTGTCTGCAGGTGGTCCATGAAGCTTACACCAGGTTCACTGAGGAATCTCTGACCCAGTCTGTGTGTGAGAGGCCTTCAGAGAGCACAGAGGTCACCATTAAGGTCAGTGGGTTGTTGGGTAATAAATGTTGTCTTGTCACGAATAAGTTAAAAGTCGACACACACACACACACACACACATTCTTTTTTAGTTGTCCAGCCACAACTTTCACCGTTCTCTGTTTCACCTACACGGTGAAGAAAGCTCTAGAAACTCAGTTCAAGAGCCACACATTTCCCTCAGCTGTTGGTAGAGACCAAAAACAGAGGCAACAAAGAGACGGAATATTGGATTTACAGCTCTTAAAAGGCCAATAACACATCAATAAATGAACACAAAGGTTTGTCCATAACTGCTGGACATTAAAAAAAAAGCTTCTACACAGGTTCATCACATCAAGTTCAAGGTTCTGACTCTGAATGTCAGAGTTGTTTGCAACTCGTTTCTGCTGCCCCCCAGTGGCCACACAAATGACTTGTTGCAGAGATCAACTCCAGTGAGATTGTTTAGTCCTGGAATCAGGTCAGCAAAGCAAGAGTTTTTAGGTCGAGTAACTACGTTGATAAGAGATGTAGATACAAGATTCCTTGTCTTGACCTTGATTATGAGGACAATCTGTTCACGCTGCCAGCAAAGTTTTCCTTCGGAGTGGCATAACCATAAAAAAATTCTGTTTGAAAACCCTAAAGAGCTTCGACCATCCTGGGATTAGAGTTTGCTCGGCAGAAACTATCCGCTGTATAATGTCACCTCAGTGCCAAGTGTAATTAAAAGGCAATCAACCTTAGACTCTGCACTAATCAGTCAAACTGATTAAAGTCCATAAAACAAACCTTCGGTGAAAGTGAAATGAGGAGGAACAGACGTAAGACGGCCAAAGTGCAGAGACTTCTTTGAGCTGATTGGTCAGAGTTTCTGACAGTAGCCTATTAATGTTTTTGCCCACTAACGTGGTTAACTCTGAATAAAACTACAATACCTCTCGTGTTTTAAATGGGTGGACTACGAGACAAAGGCCCCCTGGACACAAATTGAAGTTTCCCACACCTATGTAGGACCCGAGACAGATCCAGACACATCAGAAGCACAAATGAGACTCCTTCATCAACGCTGTGTTATTTTTAGACTCTTTTTGTTTCTTTTTATCTCTTTGGAATGTATTTGTGATTTTTTTCCTGCTTGTGGTCATTTTGTCTTTCAACTAAGCCCCCCTGACCTCTCGGACCCCTGGACTTGTGCCCACTAGACCCTTTTCATGAATCCCTCTAATTAACTTTGGTCTTTAAAAAGGACACAACAGTCAGACTATCTGTACAACACTGCATGACATGTCATGCAGCGCTGATTTGTTTTTTCTGTGCAACAAGAAAAATAAATACTGTCGGCTACACAGTAGTGGAAGGTGAATCTATAAATACGACCCTGTACGTAAATTATTTATTCTCGCTGACCTCAATTTTTTTTAACCGCTTATTTTCCTTTGCTTTCTCCGTCCTATGGCACCTTCTTCTTCCATCTCCTGCTCTCATCATCCCTTCCTTATCTCTTCACTCATGCTTCCTCGCAATTTCCACCCGCCCCACCGATTCTCTGGACGTTTTGTTTTACTCTTTATTTTCTCTGCTCTCTCCTCTTTTGATCTCCTCTTCCTTCTCTTCGTCGTTTTTCCTTTCATCTCGCTTTGTGTCCTTGCCTTCCCTAACCGCACTTTACCCGTGTCTTTCATCTTATTTGACCTTCATTTCCTCTCTTTTCATCTCCCCTCTGATGTTCTTCTTCCTCCCTCTTTTGCCACAGGGCCTCGAGGTGTCCAAACCGGGCCGCTACCAGGCTCTCACCTCGGAAAACTTTCCGGAGATGAGCGACTCTGGACTGGAGTTCACAACCTCTGCTCTGCCGGTGGACAGTGACACTGATGGTGGCATGACCTACGCCTCCCACAAGCCCCTGCTGAACGCCATCTCGCCAACAGCTGTGAACGAAGGAGTTCATTCTGACAGCCTGGACGCCACCGTGGTCCCAGATGGTGACCTCAGTGCCAGCCGGACCCCTGATTCCGCCGTGAGTGCCAGCCCTGCCTCCAATCCTCGCTCGCTTGCAGCTCCCACCCCCGATGGAAGCCTGCACAGCGCTGCATCGCCCGGAGCAGCCTCCAGGGGCACTGCCGGGTCGGATTCTGTCACGGCGGAGGGAGGGGCTGAGACCGGAGAAGCTGGGCAGAAAGAGGAATCCACTCCAAGCACCTGAGAGCATGCACTAGGGTGTATTTGTATTTAAGCTCATGTTTCATTATACAGTAATGTCATTCACAATCATCTGGCTCCCTGCTCCTGAGAACCGTTTCATGTCCACACCCCACCGAGTCCTTGATCACTGCATATGAAACATCACAGACCCAATTATTATGCTTGAATCCGGATATCAGCGTAGCCTAGAATGAAACAGAATAAAAAGGCAGTTGCACAAAAATGCACACCACTAAATTTTACGCACTGGGCACTGAAATATGAAAAGCAAAAGTGTATCGTTCAGCTCCATCAGAAGAAGAAGAACAAAGCGATTCTGTGCATATGGAGAATGCATGCATTTAAATTAAACATTAAAGTAGATATCATAGCACAGGTCTACACGAAAGTACTGACGTTAGAGTAGAAAGACTGCATGCAACCTGCAACAGGCCAAAGGCTCAGAGGCTCACATGCTCAAAAGAAGCTACGATGGTTGCGAAAAGGGTAATGTACTCTCAGCATTTATAGGGAAACACCCGAAATAGGATCAAATGATTTTGGTTCCTGTAAAGAGGCTGTCAGAAACAATTGCAGGAATTTGACAGTTAGACAGGTAGAGTCAGTGCACGTCAAGCAAAGAGTCAAGACGTTATTTTCTAAGACAAGGCTACTAACAACAACAGCAAAGAGCTTTTCCCCCTTTTGCCGGTGAATCTCAATGCGTTGCCTCTGACAGCACTTTTGTCTGCTCTCACGGCGTCAGGCAACACCGCGATGATCGTGTATCATCCCACCCACCCACTCGCATACAGACTGTTATTAAAAATAAAAGCACGAAAGAAAGCTGCTCAACCTCTCAGACAGGACTGCTTGTCTCAGCATTCATTCCATGTCCACGAGAGAAAAGCCCATCGACGTCTCCCCACCGAGCAGCCTGCAAACAAAAACAAGCTCAACTAGATTGACTGTCGCCCCTCTCATTGCTGTAGTTTTTTTTTTTTCTTCTTTCCCTTATATCTTTTGTGACAAATCTGCCACATTTGAAGGCATCATGTACAGAAACCTGTCAAAACATCCACCACATCTCCCTCACGCTAATGACGAATGCCAAGAGAAGACAGGAACGACAACTAACTGCAGAAACTATCTTCATCTGTTTTTATTTCTCCTGTCCCCAGTGGAATTCCCAGTGAGAGCCAAACAATATTCGGGAGAATAACGTGCAACACTTCTGGGACTTTTGGAGCAGCTCCCGAGAACGTAATTGGATTCTTGGTCTTCTTTGCAGATGCACCGATTTGCGGACACCGCAGAGTGAGGAGCGATGATAAAAGAGACGACAGAGATTGAGCAGGGTACTATTCGGGGAACAGATAAATGACTTGCATGATTTAAAGCCTCCTATTTTCATCTAAGCCCCCATCCATCTCACAGCGCTCTGATTATTGTAGCCCAGTTGTTTGCCAAAATGAAGTGACTGGAAAGACGCAGTTGGATCAATCTGTGATAACGACGCAGCCTACAGCCCTGCAGAATGAGACTGAATAAGTGATTATGGGAAATGTGTGTGTGTGTCTGTGTGTGTGTCTGTGCGTGTGTGTTGGGGGGAGCTTCATTCAAAGCATCCAACAATATTAGACATTCAGTGCACCGCATGCGGCCATGAGTCCATTCAGCCCATGAAAAATAGGAAATGAAAAAGAAGAGCATATTCTGCGAGTATAAAAATCCCGAATTAATGGATAAGGTATTAAAACTAATTCAGAAATGTTGAGTCCAAACATTTGCTGCTGGTGCTCTATGAATCCAAACCCACAATTCAGTGGCATTAATAATACTGTTGACTGTGCTGGTGATGTAGTCTGCGCTGTAGAGGAAGGTCATATGTTTACAAGCACTTCAACTCCAGTTTAAATGCATTCAGTAGTTTTGTGACCAGGTTATGCCTTATTGATTGCAGGGCATTCAGTTCCCAACGAGTGGTCGTTTAAGCCGCACATTTGTTTACAGCCAAGCGCTTGAAAGCATTCAAAAGGCTATGAATGAGACCTAGAATGGGATGTGGCACACATGTAGTCAGGTAGCTTCTGAATGGATAAGATCCTTGGGTAAAATGCATTAAACCCTTTTTGCTTTTCAAGGAACTGCTTTTTTTTTTTTTTTTTTTTTACACAAAGAGACCTCGGTAAATCGGCAGAGGCTCGTTTAATTACACACAAACAAATTCTGTAGCCAGATAATAAAAAAAAGAAAAGACAAGTGATGAGACAGTGTCAAGTTGAAACATATTTAAAGAGTAGCATGGACGGAGGTGATTAGATTAAGCTCCCACAGTCCTAACAGCTGCTTTTTTACTAATTACTTCTCCGTCCTTGCTGTGGAAAAAGCCCGTGGGCTAATCCAGGTCACAACAAACTGATTTACACCGCAGACATGTCACAGGAAGAGAGTGAAACATCTCCCGCTGCTGAGGAAAATGCAAGCACTTGTCCTTTTCCCTCGTAAGTCTGTGTTCTAGTCGGAGCCTCTGCACACTTGAGTGCAGCTTTGACACCTTCATCTGGGCAAATTCCATGGCAACATCAATCACATGCTGCATCTTCTGTGACCGCGGGCGATTTTCACCCGAACGTCGCCAGTGCCCCAAGGATCCCATTTAGGCGTCACCGTTTCTGTCGCCATTGACAGCTGTTAGCAGCATGGCTACCTCACGCTGCAAACGAATTGACGTCAGACTGGGAAGCCTGAAAGATTTACGACCTATTCACTAAATGCAGTCAGACAGTTACATCAGTTTGATGTCTGGACATAAAGCACAAAATTTAAGGTGATGATTTTCAACCAAGAAAAACTAACTAGCGGCTTGTGTAAATATAATGTAGTCGTCTGCAAAAAAAAAAAAAAAAAGACAAGGTTAGATTCTTATTCAGGAAAATATAGCTTGGGGCAACTCTTTGGGCATTGTGTGTGTGTGTGTGTGTGTAAAGTGACTTGCAGACTCTACTCGCATGTCATTGAATTATTAATTGTGTGTAGCTGTTTTATAGAGCAATGCGTTTGCTCATCCAGGGACATCTTAACTTGGATACCGTATAAATACTGTAAGGCAACTGTAAGACTCCCAAAAATATCCCTGATATTAGGTTTAGTTGGGCTAATGACTGACAAACTGATCGATGAAGGATTTTCATTTACTTCCAAAGCAATATTAACTATAATGGCACTGAAACATTACACTCACAAGGTGGTAGGAGGAATCTGGCACAGCACATCTCAATATCGGTCACTTCATCACACTTTTTCACTTTTGTAAATATAAAAATATGTGATATGCATGTGTATAGCCACAAAATACTAATATGTTCCTTATTGCAAGGCTTATGCAATATTTTATACTATGGAAACGCTGTATTTATCCTTTAAGAACAAGTCCATAGTCAGTAGAAAATGTCCACGTGGTGCTTGAGAGGCCTTCAGGTGGGAAGACTCTCCAGCACATATCACTACTTGTTTTGGCCACAGTGATGGTGTGTGAGATCCTTTCATCAGAGTTTGCCTCAGCAGGATGTAGTAGCATTTCTGTATTTGCCTCAGCGGTGCACATTTAGACAGGATGCACAAAGGTGTCGGGAAGCAAAAGCCTGACAGCGTGTGGTTCATCAGCCACGACATTATCAGTTCCTGAAAGTATTTGAGATTTGTGCGACCTTTTAATTTCAAACGTCACGAAAACATGGCAACATGCATCGCAGTTTTTTGGAAAAGGTGTCGTGAGCGTGAGCATTTCAGGCTGCAGCAGTCGCAGAAAAGTCTGAAATCCTGGAGGAGCTGAATCGTGGGGGTTTTAATGTTGTGGTGGACAGCAGCCTGTGCCCAACAGTGCCATACTGTGGCTGATTGGTGCAAAACCTCAGTGGTACGAGATCCCTGGTTCGAATCCGCCGCCTTTCTGTGCGGGGTTTGCATGTTCTCCCATCGTGGGTGCTCCCGTTTTCCTCCCACAGTCCACAGACACGCGTGTCGATTGGTTGACAGAATCCTGTGGAGATATTCCGTGAAAATAAAGATAAAAAAATTCTAAAACATTACTGGTGAAATCTCACCGGATGTACCGTTGATCTCATAATACATCCAGCATGTCTTCTTGCTTGGGTTTTTCTGGTGAGTTGTCGCACATCCTTGCGTGTCTTCACCATCTGTTGATCAGCTGTGTAGTCAGTAGGACTGTGTGTTGTGTTACTCCTGCAGCCGCATCCGTGAGCAAGTTTCCACAAAACAAAAAAACCCCAAATGTATTAACAAAAAGTCGCCTTTACTGGTAGTAATCTGTATTAACACTTCATTTAAATCTATTACACTCATTTCAAATTTTAAATTATGCATTTTAAATGAGTTGTAGTTGTGACAACAGGACAATTTAATTAATGAATGGAATTTGGAATCGCTATCTTTAATTTTTTTAAAGATACCAATTCCAAATTCCACACCTTTGTGAATCTGTCTTGCTTTTGTGACCGAAGATGAAATACGGACAAACGCGTGAAGCCCCTCGCTTCTGAGTCCACCTTTTCAGGGTGAAAGGCCGCCTTCGGATTTCAGCACGTGTCTGTAGGAATAATAACAGTGTAGGTTCGGGCAATCGGAGCTGACGTAGGCTTTATGAAAGGATTTCACTTTCTATCACTCAACATCGGCCTGATGTTTTCTTTTTCATTACACATCAGAGCCGCTATTCACAAAGCCTCTCAGAACAGAAGTGCTGATCCGTTTGTGGACAGTTGGAGATTTAATAAAATGTTCTTTCAGTTCCGGTAGTTTCACTCCTCTGTTAATCTACTATTTTCTATAAACCCAAAGGATATAATAAAATACCATGAAATGATGTCTGCAGCGAGGCGCTTTGCTAATACCTCTGATTGAGAAACTTGCTTTAACGCAGAGTATCAACCGCAGCTTTTGACACTAAGATCAATTAATTTTAATTCTCTTCAGTGCAAATCGGTGGCTCTTTGCTGTGATTTAATTTTGTCTTAGCTTTGGTTCAGAACAGATAATCAGAGAAAATAATTGAAAATCACCGATCTCTGTCGCTCTGCCCAACATTTTATGAGCAGAAAACACACAATTTCTAATCGGATGGACCGTGTTAGTTGAGCAGCACTTCTACTCTGGGCCACGTTGTGAATTATTCAAAAACTCACTGCACCCTGTTTTTTGCAGTCAGACATCTATGATGTTTTTTTTCTGTACAAGAAAAGTAAAGAAAAAAACAAAAAACTAAAATAGTATTTGCGATTTTCATATAATCTGTGTGTGTACATGTGGACAAATGTGCATCATCCGAAGTGGATTTGCTGGGGCTAAAAAAAAAAAAGAAATTCACACTTTCTTTAAACGAGTGCTCGAGTACATTTCATAATTAGAAGTTTTTTGTAGCATCACATCCAGCACCAAAAAAAACCAAAAAAAAAATACACTATTATTGCTACTTCTGTGTCTCTTTACTCTGATATTATAGCCTATACCTGCTGTCTCGGTGTTTACCTAAGAGTTAGTGTAACCACAGCATGCTGACCTGTAGATTGCTTGTGGGACAGCAGGCGCGATGCTGATAGCTAATAATAACAGTAATAATAGGAATTGCACTTTTCTGTACAGCTGATCTGGTTGCCCACTTCTGGCCCTGGTTCTCCGTGATCCCCCTGACTCTAAACATCCCCTTTCACGGCGGCATTCAGCTGAGAGTCTGTTTTTTTCCCCCTCAGGTCGCCAGTCATCTCGGGTGTTTTTATTTCACACGGACACAGTTGTTGGAAAATGTTTCCTTTGCTAGTAGACATTTGGTGCCGTTCCTTGTATTGTATAGGAGTAAAATCATGGATTATGAAAGTGTAACACCTCCATCTGGTTTGGAGTTTGTTCGTTTTAGTGTTTTATGTTACACTTCTGTGTCACAGGTGGAAATGAAAGTCTAGCCCTAACCCTGTCCTGATGAAGACGTCCATCCTACGATTTTCACGTCTGTGATGGACTGTATTAGTCACTTTGTTTTTTTTCATGCACAGTAGTAACCTGGTTACAGTCGGGCCCTGATTTCTCCTGATGAATCACAGATTTCTCTGACGCGCTCATCAAGTCTTTTACTTAATCCATCACTTTCTAATGGGTATTTTTAATTTAATTTTATTTTTTTTGTAGTCAGTTGGTTTGTGATGTGAAAAGCTGCTCCGTTATGTGTGAAAAGGAAACATCAGGATGCAGCATCTTCTGTGACTATACATCAAATCTCAGTTCAAGTGATGCTTCGATAAGAAGTTAGAGGGAGAAATCACATTACTCATCAGATGTACAGTAATCAGGTTACTTACATGCTTGTTTTTTTTTGTTTTGTTTTGTTTTTTGGGAGAAACCCGGTTTAAGTTAAAAAATACCAAATTGTTTTTTTTTTTTAATCTTAGTGGTATTCTGTTCTGTTTTAACACCAGCTCTGGAAAAGTGTGAACAACCATGAACCTGATTATTCACCTGTGTCAGTGAATGTTCAGATTTTTATTTATTCCGGCTAAATATTACACTGGGCTCAGCGAATGCCATGACCAGTCTGTCCATTGATTCGCATTCAAGTTTATCCCAGGTTTTAAATTAGTTTTGATTGTCTGGGAAACGGCACAGTCAGGACAGCTGCTGAGACGAACACAGGCAGAAGTATTGTCATTGTCAATAATACTGTTGCAGAAAAAAACGCCTTTTTCTTCTGCTGTTGTGGAGATGAATATTATTGTTTTCTGCATTGGAATAGTTTCACTCTGATTTACATTAGGAAACAAGTGTTGATGAAGGCCATTAGCTGAAAGGATAATGGCGCCTGGGAGATGTTGTTTTCACTGAAATGAGGCTGGAATGATTGTCTGTGTGGCTGATTTTTGGCCAAACATAATGTCATATTTAGCCTTTTGTAGGTCTCTGTTCTTTAGTGGAATCCAGATCATTCCTGTCAAACCTCATGACATTTATCCTGTGAGACTAAGCTAAGCGTAATGTGCGGTTTATCATCCTTGACCCGCCGACATCAATCGAATGTTGCTTAAGGAAGTAAATTCACAGCACATTGCCGATAATATCTGGCACTTTGTTTTTAAGAACGGGTTACATGGAGAAACCAGTAATTCAGCGAATCCAGTTATAACACCAAGTAGCATTTACAAATCAAAGACCAGAGCAACAGAATCGTTCCGATAAATGACGTCATTAGCTCAGTAATACACTTCATCTTTCACATACAAATACGCAAGTTTAGAGAGCGGCGAGCCTCGTTTTCAGGACCCGTTGAGGGTGAGAGGCGTCTGCTGAAAAAAATAACACTGTCACAGTTCAGGCAATCCCAGCTGATCGTTTATGAAAGGATTTCTCCCCCTGTCATTCAACCTCAGTCTGATGTTTTCTGCTTCATTACACGTCTCTGTTCACAAAGCCTCTTAGAACAGAAGTGCTGATCCGTTTGTGGGCGCAGGGAGATTTAACAAAATGTTCTTTCAGTTCTGGTAGATTCTCTGTGATTCCTAAGAATAAAGTCATGATAAACACAAACATGTGCGTTTAGCATTGGACGTGTTTAGTCTGTGAGCGGAAACCTCATGTTACACCTTAAAGGTTTTGACTCACGAAATTCTGGTCCGTTCACTGATTTTGTCTGCACGCACGTTGGAACCTGCTTTTGCTTTCGTTTTGAAAGACAATGCAGACTTCAGTGTTTGCTCGACCTTTTTCCAAAGCTGGGCAATTATTGACCTTCACAATACTTTACTTCATTGCCACAAAAAAGCAACTACACCCTTTTGTTTGCTTGATGAATAAGTCAGTGATTACTCATATACTGATACTGTATCTGACCTTTGGGCATCCTGCACAGGTTTTTGTAAAGCTTCTCTCTTTTCTGTATTGAATGAATTAAAAACGAAATGAATTTTCAACAGAATCGGGAAGTTTGTTTTGTTTGTGCTTTTTTTTTTGGTGCACTGTCCATTTGATTTATACCAACTCAATTATTTATCATCAGACTTACCATAAGTACATTTACTCAAGTACTCAACGTAAGTGCAATGTCAAGGTACATGCTGACTTTACTTGAGTATTCCCATTTCTGCTACTTTACAATTCAGAGGGAATGATTGCACTTTACTTACTTTACACTACTCTGGTATTCAATGTAGCTGCTTTAGCAACTAGTTATTCTGCAGGTGCAGATTCTTCCTATAAAATATAATGAATTAATAAATGAGCGAAGGGACATAAACTCATTGAAATCAGCTCCATCATGAGGAAATGCAGTACTAGTGATGTTTACGCATGAAGTGCATATATACAAAATATTCAATAATGTTCCGCATGCAGTAATCTGTCATTCTGAAATGAGCCGTTCTGCATCCTGAGTATTTGTACTTTTTGGATACTTGATACTTTTTAATAGAATATCTGTAGAACAAATCTCTGGCTCTCTGTTGTTATTCAGGAACAACTCATACCCCCCCGCCCCCCCCAAACTTCTCTAGAAGGCGCCCTGGACGGCAGCCAATCGAGGCGGGACAGGAAGTGACGTCGCCACAAGCGCAAGGAAGCCCCGGGAGTGGCGCGCCAAATTTCAAAGGACTTCCTCCTGGGAGGAAGGGACCCTGACAAATAGCGGCGATAAAATACTCTACAAAAAAAGCAAAACAAGATGAAGCTGGAGTTAAGGAGTTAAACCCGCGGGCCGAGCAGTCGACGGGGGGTTTCATCGGCGAAGATTGGAGGAGTAAATCCCGAGGAGGTGGGAGCGCAGCTGTGTTTTTGCTGTAAGTGTCAGGTTTGACTTTCAGGAACTAACGACAGCTAGCTTAATCACGTCCCTGCCCGACACGGCTACTGCTCCGAGCTCCGCGCTCACCAGCCTCGGTAAATGTGTGGGCTAACGCCCGGGGGTTAGGTGGGGGGGGGGGATACAGTTCGAGTTTTACCTGACAAACCTTTACGTTCTGGGGCTTTTATTGTCTCTGGCTTTGTGTCCCCGGTCCCGGGATTTGTCAGGGAGCCGTGTGCGCGCAGCTGCGGCGCATCGTGCGGCGCAGACCTCACGAAGTCAAGGTGGACTTAAAACTAAAATACGGGGAGACGAAGCCCTTTACTGGAGCCCTTTAACATTTAATACCATACTTCTGCAGCACTACACATGATCAGAAGTGGTAGAAATATACAAATAAGTACTTAAGTGAAAGTAAAAGTACTCGCCGTAGTTGCAAGTTCTTTAAAGTCTACTCAAAGTACAAAAGTGTAAATACTGCACTCTGAACCTATTGAACTTGATGCTGTTAAAGTACATATGCAATGTTTTCCTGTTAAGTTTAATTTAAGTGCAGATTGAAGTCGAGAACCAATAATTAAAAACTACTTTGTGACAATCCACCTTTGTGAATAATAGACGTCAAACAGAATTGACCATTTTGGGAAGCAAATGTTGAGCGCTACACATCAGGGAAACAACTTTTTAAAAGAAGAAAACATGTATTCACATTTAGATTTGTACTGTAAACTGCGAACAGACTTTCACAAGTGCAAAATATGGCAGATAATTAACCACCTTCTGTTTTAACAGCTGCTGCGTTTTATAATAATGCATCATTTACAACTGTAAAAGGGAACTGAAGTAGAAACTGAAATTTTCTACTTCAGTTTTATACTTCTGAAATTTAAAACCTAATTAAATTAAAACATAACTAATTGTTTGGTAGAGGGGGGAAAAAGGAAACCATCTTAGTTAGTTAGTCAGTGTAATCTGTGTGTGACTCCTTAAGAACTTCTGTGATCTTCTAAAACAGTGAATTTACCATCTGTGTCTTTCAGTCTGACAGTAACTCAAGTCTCTATGAAATATGTCTCTGTGTTTTAATGTGTTCTGAAGTGTCAAACAATTGATTATTTAATTTCTGTGTGAGCTGACACCAAATGGAGCGATTAAGCAAAAGCCATTTTTCATTTGTTTCCTTCCAGATCAGACCGTCCACAGCCGTTCCACCCCGTCAAGCTTCCCACCTGTGAGATTTCTAATGTTGGCTGATGTCAGGAGCCTGCGATTTTAATCTCTCTGTCTCTCTCACATACTCACACACACAGAGACAGAGTCTCAGCTGACATCTGTTCAAACCTGAAAATATTAAATGTCACAACTGAAGCTAAAAGCCACAGCTGTCAGTTTTTTGTTTACTTTTCATGGTCTTAGTGTTTACTGCAGCTTTTTAACAGCACAGTAACACACACACACACAGTTTTTATTTTAGAAGCCACCGTCTTACATCCTCCACTCCAGGAGGGATTTGGTGTGTTTGAGTAAGGGCTCACACTTCATCCGCTCCTATAGTGCTCTCTATCCTCATTATTCATTCATGTATTCACAGCAGGACACAACAAGTCATCAGCTTTCCATGCTAATGCAAACACCTGTTGCTGAAAGCTGCTGCACCTGCCTGTGACCCAGAATATCTTCTCTTCCACTGTAGCTTTATGTTAATGTTCAAATCCTTCCATTTGAATCCCATCCACTAGTAGAGTGTTGTCCAATTATGGATCACAGCCTCCTGTAACTCGGGGCCTCTCACAGATAGGCTGTGGCCTCTGGTGGGGGCAGGTGGAGGTTAGTGGTGGCAGACAATCAAACCCTTCAGCCATGCTGTCCGGGGTGCAGCCGTGCTTCCAGCTGCTCCGGATCGGTTCGTCGACGGGCAACTCGGCGCGGGACCTGTACACGTTCAGGCCGTCGTTGAGCCACTGTGTGTTTCGCTTGGGTCGAGCGGCCGAGCTGTGCGACGTCACGCTGGACTCCACGTCGGTGTCCCGCATCCACGCCGAGCTACACGCAGAGAGGGAGGTGAGCGGAGGAAGCACAGCAGCGCAGGAGGAGGGATGGAGGGTCCACATAAAGGACAGGAGCAGTCATGGTAAGAGAGAGGCTGAGTCTCTCACACACACTCACACTCAGTCACTCATTCTACCACAATCTCTCACACACACTTATACACACGCACACTCAATCACACACATACTTACACCACAACAGTCAAGATGAGACTAAAAAAGGCAAACCGACACACTCTCACACCCATCTACAGTCATCATGGGAGAGAGAACACAGCAAAATCACACCAGGTTACAAGAAATCTGAACAATTCTACAGAAAAAAAACATTTTCAGAAACACATTATAAAGAAACAGCGAGTATTATTTATGACAACTTTTTAGTTTGCAGTTAGTTAATTTGTTACCAAAAGAAAATCGCCTAAATAGCAGTTAAAACGCCGTGTGGAGGAAGTAATAACATGTCTCAACTTTTTCTTGTCTTTGATTTTATGTTGTTGTTAACTGGAGGTTGAAGTCGCCTCTAAACCGACTGCACTGTATAGCTATAAAGATAAGTTGATTGGAGGATTCAAAGCAGAAACAAGTTGCTTATGGACTTATGATAAATGAGCAAAATGTGAAACATCCCATAGTTGCAACCTCACCTGAAAGATGTGAAAAGATAAGATGTGGGACAGTAAAATCAGCAAAAACTGCACTAAACGGACATGAGGTTTGAGAAAGTTTTAAACCCATGAACCATCAGACCCATTCAACAAAATAATTGTTTTAAAAATGCTTAAAAGTATTTGGCTCAGTAAGTATTTTATGTCGTCGTATAATGACACTTGCAGTGTTATTGGAGCACGCGAGGTTCCATCAGATGCTTTGAAGAGCACCGTGACTTTTGGTGCTGCAGTAATCGCAAAAAAGTTCAGAGCGGTGGAAAAGGGGGGAAAACGGACGACCAGAGAAAGAAGAGCAGTGGGGGGGGGGGGTTGGAGAGGCAGTACATCGTACTACTTCAGTGTACTAATGGTCTTTAGTGGAACCTGAAGTGCACAGGTAAAAAGGTGAGTGTAAGTTGGGCCTCACTTAAGAGCGATGGGCTGTGGCTGACGGGCTCAGAATCTAAACTGCGGCTCTTACGGCCTAATTTTTCAAGTAATTTCACAGTCTGTTTCACACATTTTTCACGTTGGCTAATAAAACGACATTTTTAGTATTCTCTTCGCATTTCTCATTTTGTGCTGTCATGGCCGTTTGATTGCCTCGTAGCCTTCCAGCTCCTCAATTCTAGGTCCATTTCACAGACTGTTTTACATTCCCCCCCCCCCCTCACTTCTGGAAGCTGTAAACACATTGATAGTCAGCAAATGACTTTATTTTGAGGCTCTGCTCGCATGATTTATTCTTCCTTGTTTGTCAGACGTTCATATATTAAAAAGTTCTCTGATTGTCTGGCTCGGAGCCCTCGACTGTAAAACGGTTGCTTGATTGCTTGGACTGATCATGTGGCTCACGGGAGAGTTTCCCCAACATTTGCATCTCGACGTGGCCGAGGCCCACGACATATAATTTTATTTGAGTGGTACAAAATTCAGTGCAAGCTGTTTGAAGTTACGCTCATTCTGAAGCAGATTTCATTTAAAGAAAAAAAAAAAACCCAAATATCCTCACGATGCCAGGCACCTGGGTCAATGAAGTCCGCCTCCAGCTTGGGGTCCAGTGGGAGCTCTCAGATGGCGACACGCTGACCTTCGGCGCCCAGTCAGCCCCAGGGAGCCCCGAGTTCTACTTCCTCTTCCAGAAGGTCAAAGTTCGTCCACTGGATTTTGACGCCATCACGATTCCAAAGGTAATTCCTTTCCCCAATTCGCCAACTTGCTTTCTACGGCTTTACCTCAGGGTGGAGATGTCCATCAATGCATTTAAACCTCCCTCTGACTTTCCTTTATTAATTTACATTAATGAATATTTCCCCTGCTTCCAGCGGAAACACTCCACGAGATGACATCCCCCGGAGGAGTTATTCATCATTAGATGATGTCATCTGGGGGGGTTTTGGAGTAGCAGGTTGACTATGATCACAAACCTCATAGTATGAGCAACAAGATGACATAAGCTGAAGTAGACAGATGATATAGGAAAATCAAAGGGCAGTTTAATGGCATTTATGTACATGTACCTCCCCAAACTAGAACCAAAGGAAGCAAGTTCAAAATCAGTGAAGGCGTGTTTTAAAGATTCAGTAGCCGTAGTCTGCTGTTGAGTGACTGCAGTTTTCTGTTCATCAGCACAGATGACACCTTCTGGCTCATTCCAGATTGGCTGGTAAACGCAAACCTTTTACCTGCCAAGCGTGGAAAATCAGCTCAGTGACAGTTGTGAGTGCAGGTGTCAGGATAGAATCATGTGCCGTCACAACTTTATTTGTATAGGTTTGAAATGGCAATTTGTTAAAACTGAACCACAGTTCAGTTAAAATTCAATTAACATTTTGTTTTCTAGGCGGGAACCTTTTCTTCAGACCTACAGAACCGGATAAGGACCAACTTGGACCGCAAGGTGGCTGCCAACCTGGACTTATCTAAGCTGTCCATCAACCGGGCCACCGTCATCCTCAACTCCATCGGCAGCCTTAGCAAGATGAAGGGCAGCGCCTGGACCTTTAGGAGGAGCCACAGTCACGAGGGGACTGTCTCAGACCCCGGCTCCTCCTCTTCGCCTCCGCTCGCCATGGGCTTCTCCTCTCTGCTCCCTCCCTCCACTCCTCCGCCCTACTCCTCCGCAGCTCCGGTGCCTTCGACGAAATCTCTCCCTGCAACTTCCCGGAGCAGGAGGAAGTCGGCTCACACGGTGCTGCTCGAGGATGACAGCTCGGATGAGCCCAGAAGTCGAGGAGGTCAGGCTCCGCAAAGTTCTGTTAATTAAAAAAAAACAAAAAACAAAAACAAACAAACAAAAAAGAAAGTTGGTGAGATTTTTTTTTTTTTTTTTTTTTAAACTAAAAACTAATTTTATTAGGATTTTTTTTTTTTCTTTGGAAGTTTATTTCCAACAACTGAAATGTGTAAAAGCAGTTACAGTCACGCAAAGCATTTTATCATAGTTATTATAAGTAAGTAAATTATACCAGGGTTAAAAGTTGGACGAAATAGAAAAACTACACCGTCAGTGCCAAAGTTGTGTTTTTGCAAAACAGATGGATGCACAGACGGTGTCCAAAAATATGCTGTAAAAAGCTTTCAATTGAAAGTGGATGTAATCACAGCTTTTATTACAGTTTTTTATTTTCTCTGTGTGCGATGTGGTTCAGCTATGGCAGGAGTTGTGGATGAAGGACAGAGAACAAGAGGAAAGAAGCGGCGCCGGCTCTACAAGTCTGAGTCAGAGGGTTTCAGCTCTCCTCCTCCTATGGCGCTGCAGCCCAAGAGCCACAGCAACCTCACGCGGCCGCTGGAGGCCAAGCCCTTCCCCGTTGGCATCAGGACCATCGGCAGTTTCCACGGCGCCATGACCAACAGCAGACTCAACCAGCATCTCCTCCAGGCGTCGTTCACCAACGCTGCTGTTCACAAGCAAGAATCGAATGGGGTGCATCGGATCAAGACGGTGGTGCGAGGAAACCTCGCGGCTCTCCGCCAGCAGAAGCCTGCCCACTGCTCTCCCACGGCGCAAAGAGGCAGGCGGAGGGCTCACAGCTCTCCGGTTTTCTCCCCTTTGGTGGTGGGAGGGGAGAACTACAGCCTGGCCTCGCCCTCGGTGAGGATCTGCACAGAGGAGAGGGGCAGGGTGCAGCTGAACCGATTTCACCACCAGACTAGGTAAGACGAGGACCCTCATCAGGGGTCATCTGGGTCACAGTTTAAAATCCACAATTGGTGGCTTAAGGTTTTAGTCAAAGTGTCAAAAGCAAATTATCTCCTAAACTGATAAAACCATTCAGTGTAATGAGGTTTTTTCAAAAACATTTTTTACCCTCTTTTTTTTTTTTTTTAGCAAGCGACGAGGTCGCCCCAGAAAACACCCTCTCCCTCCCCGCCCTTCCCTGCCATCTCCATCGTCCTCGTCTTCCTCTTCCACGTCCTCGGCCTCGTCCTCCTCCGGCTCCTCGTCTTCCTCCTCTGAGGACGACGACGACGACGAGGAAGAGGATGAGCCGGCGGTCGGGTCAGTGGAGCCCTGCGCGGCCCTGCGATGCAAGCTGCCCCAGCAGGACACGGTGCAGTGGATCCAGTGCGACGTGTGCGACGCCTGGTACCACATAGACTGTCTGCACGTGGACCGTAAGAAGCTGCTGATGGACCCTAACGCTGACTTCCACTGCGGCTGTCGCTGACAGATGAGTTGAGTTGGTGATGGTCAAAGCAAACGCTCCAATTCAAAACTCTAGTTACCATGATTTGCGCTTAAATGTTTATTTCCTACAGCTGCAGACAGAACTCGGCAGATTTTTCTTTGTCTCACGCCCACTGACCTCAAACGTGACTGTCAAGGGTGGAAAACCATTTCTACAACCTGATCTGTGGCCTAAAAGCCGCACGTCTGCTTCACAAACCTCATATGCACTTGGTTCTAGGGCTCAGTGACATGTCTCGGATTTCATTACGGCTTTGGCTGCTTGGAAAGGTGCGATCAGGACGGGAAAACACAATGAAATGTTTGAGTACACTCTGTTGACCGGGGGGGGAGGGGGTTGGGAGATAAATGAAATGTTTCAGGTCTGGCTGGCACAGCAGCAGTCTGTAGTCTATACAAAGTGATTTAACTTTCCTGGGGATCTTGGTGCAGCCACCTTCACTGTTTTACCGAGCAGCTCACTGTTTATAAGGGCACAATAGGACCTTCAGTGAACATGTGCTTGGTTTGCATGGCCCAAAAAAAAAAGTTCCAAAATCCCCCCCCACCCTAAAGAAAACAGCTCTCAGCTGGTGTGTTCCCACCTCAGTGACGATAAAAGTTGAATTTCTCTCACTGCTGCTTTCCAGGGCAGCAGCATCTGTCTAGGAGTGGGCGAATGATGCTTGAAGACAATTAAACTGCAGGAAATGTGTCAGCAGACTTCCACTGTAGCGGCTGATGAGAGGTGTTCTCGGGACAATAATCAAACGTTTTCAAGCAAGGCACTGCAGCAGGAGCAGCGGCGGCAGATGCTGAAATTTCGGGGGAGAAATGTGCGTGTGCCGGGGCCCTGTTGTTCTGAGAAGTGCGGGCTGGCTGCTGCTGGATTCAGGAGCAGTCATTACCAGTGAAATGTCATGAAATATCATCTGCTGAGGGTAAACACATTCAGCAAAAAGCTCTCGTCGTCTCCAGCATCTATTTTCACTACTGAACTCTTGGGTTAGAGTGGACGCTTTTGTCTCGGGGTGGAGGGCCGGACCTGACTGTGCTGTTCGACACCCCCCCCCCCCCCCCCCCCCCATGAACAGCAGATGTAGACATATCTTTTCTCTGGTGCTGCTTGAGTAGAATACATTTTTAAGCACCTTTTACTTTATTTAATTCAAAACGTATACTTGGCGTCGCCTCACCGGGACAAACGCTGTTTCGATTAAAAACGGCTGTGGTTCATGCGGCTCAGCTTTTCACGTGACAGTAGTGTTTAAATTGTCTGGTGTGCTGTTGCAGAAAAGTGCGTCTATCGTTTTTACTTGGATCAAACCGTTTTTAGGATGAGGTTCAAAATGGGAGAGAAAAAAAAGTGAAAAGTAAAAAAAAAAGAAAAAAGAGAGAAAAAAGTTTTAAAAAGATTCTTGGGCAATAAAATAATAATAAAAAAAAAAATCTTTAAAAATATGTACATATAGCATATGACTAATATTGTGGACTGCAGCATCGCAGGATAAAGGCTGATGATTGCTTCCAGCACGGTCGAATCAAATGTTCTCCATCTTCGACCTCACTGAAGCCTGCAGACTGATTACACAGCGACTTTCCTGCTACTTCGCTGCCTCGCCTCAGCGGGATGGTGTGATGATTGCACGAGCAGCCGCACGGATGGCAGGAAGTTGGGAGGAATCCAAAAAAATCGAATGATAGCGAAACCTTTGCTAAGATACGAAATTGAGACCTTCAGCGATTCCGTGGTCGGAAGCCGTTGGCAGCATATCACTATAACCTCCCTGCAGTATTACAATATGAATTTTATTTAGGACCTAACAAAAGGGTGTAATGCAGATTTTGAGGACCTGTCTGTTCCTCTTCGGCCTTTCAGTTTTCTCTGTCTTCAGTCAGATGTGTTCGTATGTCCCAAAAAAAAGGATTTTGTTTCACATTGATCCAGCAGTAAATGTTGCATCTTAGTTTTTGTCCCTCTTTTAGATTTCGAGTGCTTAAGATACTTTCCAGCTTCACTCAAACAAATGTGTTTCTCTACGCCACACCTGCACCTGTTGTGTCCCTGCTTTCATGTGGCGGCGGCAGACGGTTGTAGACGGCCTTGAAAGCCGGTTCTTCCCCAGACTTCAGTTACTGGTGTGCAGCAGCTGACACAGCGACGAAACGACCAAACGCGTGACTCTGAAAGTTTAAGGAACGTGGGTTTTTTTTTTTTTTTTTTTTTTTTTCAGTGCAGGACGTCACACTGCCGTTTCCCTTTTTAATAGTCCAACCTTGGACTTCACGTTGTGTCCAGCCTGAGCTCCACACTGCAGCTGGTGTTAAATTCTGTTCTCGGCCGTTGGCTCCAACAAAAGAGGGATCACAGTCCTATCAGCGGATGTTTTATCAGAAAACCAGAAACCTGCTCCCAACATTGCAAACATGTGAGGCAGTTTTTCTTCAAAAGGGCACCTTCCCTTAGTTCTAGGTGAGATTAGCTCCGCTTAGCGCTCTCTGTAATCAGCTTTTTTTCTGTTTTTGAATTGGGAAATAATCGATCGAAAGCTTTAATTTATCCAAAGCCGGCGCCAGTGTGCAGAATATTCTTGTCTTCACTTACTTTGTACTTGTGCTCTTACTTATACAAATGATCACCAACATATTGGTTGATATGCAATTGTGCAAAATGTAAGTATTCACATTGAATTCGTTAGCAGACTTAAGCCTCCATCTTTGCTCCCTTTGGACACTTTAATTAACATCCTTTTAATTCTGTGATCATTGTTTCAAGTGTGGGTGTGTGTGTGTGCTGCACACTTACTTCCTAATAACCACACGAGTAAATGGAAATTAAGCTAGTTAACCCGATAACCACGTCCCAAACCGCTCTTTCCATTCCCATTGCCTCTGGCTGGTGACTGACGCTCACCATCTTGGTCTTTACACTGTTGTGGTCGCATCTCATTTTCAGTGTTTGTTTGTTTGTGCCATGTGCTAAATACACAACACACTCAAGTGTTGACATGTTTTTTTTGTTTGTTTGTTTTTTTTGTCATTTGGGGATTTTCAAAATGTCAAACTCGTAAGGTGAAGTTATTCTCACTGATGAGTTCAGAAATGTTGCTAATCAAAGGGGATTGTTTTGTAAATCGCCATATGATCCATAATTCAAGTGTCTCGGAGCTTTGAATCTGAAGCTCACAAGACTTTTTCTTCACACTGCCTTCACTTTAATTGTCACATGGAAATGCAGAAACACAGCACAGCTTGACTTCATTGGTTTTGTGAGTTTGTACAGAATTAAACCAACTGTCACGATCGTCTCAGATGCCGCGAGCATCAAAGTTATCGGAGAAGAAAATAAAAAAAGAAATTCAGAAAAATTGTATCTTCATAGCTGTTTTTTTTTTCTCTCTCTTCCCAAAGGAAAAACATTTCAATGATCTTTTTTATGCATTCAGCCCAAGTTGTCATAGATAAAACAGATATTAGAAATTTACATTTTGTTTTCTCTGTCTTTTGTGTTACATTACAGAAACCGAAAAACGTGTGAATTCGGGCAGAGAGGTGATACATCTGATTATTATTTTAATTGTTGTCTTGTGAAATCATCACAACAACGAGTCATCAAGCAAAGAGCATCGTCGTAATTGAAGCCCATTATCTCAAATCTTTTTTTTTTTTCTTATTTATTTATTTTTGTGACTTCATAATGGATTTGGCTTATCTGGGTCCCCATGCGTGAAGTTACACTTCTTCACAGAATTATCGCTGATGGCATTTCCAAAGAAGAGTGACACATCGACGTGCTACACACGAGCACAGATAAAAATATTCTAAAGTACTTTCTGTTGGTATTTGTTCCCCTTCGCTTTAATGCTGTTTGGGATTTAGATTAACTTCAAATGGTCAGAATTGCTGTGTTTTTTCCCCCATCAGTCTACATTCAATAACTTCCAAAACACAATGTGAAAACATGTTTTAGGAAATGTTTATGGTTTATACATAAGTGTTTGGAACCTATATATCATTGCTGATTATTCTAAGAAAAATTGGCTGTGCAGACGTGTGTAAAAGCCTGGTTATAATTCTATAAAAGGGCTGTTTGTTAGTTATGTTTTTGCATCTGTTCACCGTCAAGTCCTAAAACAAGTTAGAGGGTCCAATATTAAAAATGCAAAATATGTTTTTTTTTCTTTTAAGCATGTGCTAAGAAAAATTATCAAGTCTTACATATTTGCATGTGGCAAAAGTAAGTGACCTTTCGGCTTAGCAGTACTTTTGTAAAGGAAGTTGCAGTTCAGGTGAGGCCCTTATTTAAAGTAGACACATTTGGGTCTTTGCTATCAAAGGTTAATCACAA
Organism: Channa argus; assembly: GCF_033026475.1. Classification (NCBI taxonomy): domain Eukaryota; kingdom Metazoa; phylum Chordata; class Actinopteri; order Anabantiformes; family Channidae; genus Channa; species Channa argus. The sequence continues at coordinate 7,467,708 of NC_090197.1, forward strand.
CGCAGGCAGGTTTGGATGCTCACCAGGCTGGAAAGTGGCTTTAAAAAATTTTTTTTCAATAATTTAATTTAATTTTTGTTGGTCAGCCATTCCTGGTGAGGGCAGCAGTGGTGAAAGTCAAGTCACAAGTTCACGAGTCTAACACTGAAGAAAGCCCCCTACTCTCCAAATAGAACATTGCTGCCGCTCTACGATTTGTTCGAGGACACGTGGACAAACCAGAATAACGTTCGCTTTGCTTGAATGTTTGGTAAAAATGACTTGGTCTCTACGTTAATCCTCCGAAAATGCTGGGGAAGGACCTGAAGCAGGTGGTTCATGCCGCAAAGCTAACCAACGTTAGCGTCCTACGTTCTGTAGGAAGGAATAAGTCCTTTGTGCAAACTTGCTTTTGCCACACGAATTAGTGCGAAATGCAAAAAAAAAGTATTGGCGTTTTACACAATTTGAAGGGGATCTTCAGTGCAATTTGGATCGTGCTGCTCGGATGACTGACAAAAGCGAAATATATATATATAAAGGGTTTCACTACCAAAACTGCAGGAAAGAGGCTTAAAATTACCAACAATTTCAGAGTATTTTTCTTGGGTTTTTATGTCTGGCTGTCATTTCTCTCCACCGTTGTAAAGATGCAGCATCTCTTTTTTTTGGGAGAGACATGAGACGTGGGCAGATACACAGACTCACACAGTGCACACACACTTTACGAAATGACTCTATATGTCACACCACATGTGTGTAACTCCCAACTCCAGGAAACCTATTACACACTCGCGGGCCAGTGGGTAGATACGGAGGAGACGGAGAGATTATGGAGCTGAAATGCCCCTCTGCCTTGACCTGCAAAGATGGAGGGAGACAATTACATTTGTCCGAACTGTTTCCATAGCAACTTTCCTCTCTCTCTCTTCGTTTCTCTGTCATTACATTTTTTTATTTGATTTTTTTTTTTTTTTTTTGTTGGGGGGGCGGTTTGTGAGGCGCCAATCAGTGCTCCAACCTGTAACAACACTCAGGACCTTCATTCTCCTGATGACTCATGGACTGAGACAGTGGTAGGTGGAGAAAAGCTGATTTGATGAGTTTAATCTAAAATGGTAGGAGTGTGTGTGTGGTTCTGTGAGATGGGTTAAAGACACCAGTAATACGTGAGGATGCTCTCGTCTTGCCTCAGCACCAGTAAAGGGACAGGTCACAGGGAGATGAAAGCAGGGGGCCGAGAAGCCCATGTTCCTTATAGCAACTCTCTGGCCTGTCAACACACACACACACACACACACACACACACACACACAGAGTAATTTTTGCCTCTGTCATCAGAGCACTGCAGCAAAAAGCCTGCACTCCTGATTCTGAATGGCATGTAATGATGGTGATATGAAATTCGGCTTCTCCTCTGATGGGAAATGGCTCATGACAAGTAACTAGCATGTGGCTCGGAATTTATTTTATTCCAATTCACATTAATGTTCGCACAGTTCCCGAATATAATAACTGAAAATATAACAATTCAGTTAAGTAATAATTAACCGGATGGAGGCACATAACACTCAAACCCACTGAAATGACAGGAAATTGTGAAAAAAAACAACAACACATTTGTACCATTTTTTTTCTTTTTGCCTAAAACTGCACTAACTTTCTAATTGTGCATTTTAACACCACCATGTGCACCATCAGCATCTCTTACTAATTTCCTTTGCTCACAAAGCGGAAGATGCGGCGAGTGAGAGAATGAAACTAGATGATAGTAGCTTCCTTTGTTTTTACACTTCATTGTGCTGGTGGGCTCCAGTAAGACGTGTCTCGACTTAGTACTCGCTTAAGCTCCAGAACTGCTGCCTCCTGCAGTTTCCGTAATGCAACCTCAAGTGCATCTCCCATTAGATGCTCCCTGCCTCCTCAGTTCCCACATAGCGTCTCTGTTTTTAACCGCTCCTCCAAAGACACAGAGGATATCAAAGAAGGGAGGCAGAGCAGATTCCTTGTGGCCAGAAACTGAGCTTCGTGCTGTAAAATCGGTGCAGTGGCCCTTTAAGTTGACTGAACTGGCTGCAGCTCAGGATCCCTGTGCTCGGGCTAAGCAGGGGATTAATGAACCGGGGTAAAATGCTTCGGGTTTGTTCATTAAGAGCCTCCCTCCAAAACTGATCCGACTCATAGCACCTGGCAGAACGTGACAGTGGTGCACAACCTGAGTAAACGCCTGCCTTTCATTAGGTTTCCCCGAGGCCCAGCAGGGGGCAGTGTCGTTCTTGTCCAGTCTAGCAGACGCCAACCGAGGACAGTGAGCTACAGCAGAGGAAACAAATGTGTGGAGCCACTCCCTGCACGTTACACCCAGGCTGAAATCATCCCGAGCCCCCTCAGAGAGCACGGCCGCTGTTGTTCCCCTTCATTGTTCCGTTGTTCAGTAGGTGGGATTTCGGGTGGTGGGTGACGCTTGGGCCAGAGTGATTTTAACGAACCCGGGGGCAAAGTTGCGGCGTGTCATCGTTGGTTGTGCAGACCCACATCGTTGTATACAAGACACAAATGTGTGTATGTATTTGTGTGTGTGTGCTGACAGGGTCTTAAGCGTGGTGTGTGTGTGTGTGTGTGTGTGTGTTAGACTTCTTCACTGGCTGAGCCCTAATAGGATCTCAGGAGCAGCTGTTGATTCATCCCAATAGCCTCTCACTTTCACATTTTGCTCTCCTCTCCCCTCCTTTCATCTCCTCGCGTCCCCTCTCCTCTTTTCTTCCCTCCTCTCTTTTCATCGGATTTTTTTTCTCCTTTGGCTGTTTTTATTTGCCTCCTCTCCTTTCATCTCCTTATTTCATCTCTCCTCTCATCCCGTTTAATTTTTCTTGTTTGTTTTCCCATCACATCCCTCCTTTGTTTCCTCTCCCCCCCCCCTCCGTGTTGTCTTTCCCCATAAATATCATAGTTGAGGAGAGGTGGTGATGGAGAGGTTCAAAATATTACACCCCCTCCTTCTCTTTTCATTTTCTAGTCTACTTATTTCCTCTTCCTTTCATTTCTTTTTTCTCTGCTACTCCCCTTGTTTTCTCTCTCCTTGCCTCTGTCTTTGCTTGTTGCTTCACCTCACCTCCCTTTGCTTTATTTTTTTTTTTTTTTGGTCCTCATTTCTGTGACAGACCACTTCTTTTTGTACCTGAAGCACTGTTTTAAACCCATTGACATGGTAATGAGGGGGGGAGGAACATCTGTCCTGTAACCCTGTCATACAATCTGTCAGTGTGCAGGGAATCTTCAGAGGAGCTGTACGGATAAAGATGGCAGATATGAGTTGGGGGGGAAATTGCTGCCATACTCTGTAAAAAAAAAAAAAGATTAGTAGTGTCTTCCTGCGATGCCTGGACAAATTGTAGGACTAGGTGGTTTGGGTTCTGTGATTATCATGGAGACTCTAAACTCTGAGTTTGCAGCAGAGCAGCAATGGGATGTTATCACACCAATAAGCGGCTGTTATCATTATTCACCTATATCGAGGAAACATTTATGTGGTCGTCAGTGACGGCAGTAATTAGGACATGAGCAGAGCAAGGTGATGTATAGAGAGCAACAGGTCCATGTAGAACGGACAAAGCGTGTGACTATAAAAACAGGAAACTTTTTTTTTTATTATGATTTTTTCCTCAAACCCAACAAAGTAGATTTGTTCCTTCAGTGCTTTTATAGTTTTCGAGCTGAGCAGGAGGTGGAGTAGGGCCTGATTAACCCACAAACAGCTGTTAAATCAATATGAAGGCATCGATATGTGTGTGTGTGTGTACTTTGTGTGTGTCTGGAGGACTTAACAGGTTGTGCATTAGGAGGCAGAACATGGAACGTGGAGCTTGTCATGGTTCTCACAGCGACTGTTACTACGGCACTTCCGGTCACTGCCACAGCTCCAGTGCACTTCCAGAACTTGATCGATTTACGAGAAGTATTAATGAAGTAATACTTCGTGGTGCAGCAGGCGTGTGGCACATAACACGCCGATGAGCAGGCTGAGGAACCTCACAACATCTCAGCTGCCTCAGGTTGACCCCTCTCCTTTCTCTGCTGTGCTAATTGCTCACTGGTTTAAGATACAGCGCAGCCGTGTTTGTCAGGCCCCTTTTTTCTCAGAGTTCAGGCCCAAACAAGTCTTCCCAGCTCAAATATGCATGTTAGGTTAATGGATGAGTGTGTGTGTGTTTGTACATTACAGCTCCGTGTAGACAGGCTGGGTTTACACTATCGTTTGGTCAGCGACAGCTGGGACGAGGTCCAACACTGAGCTGGATAAATGCTTCAGATAATGGATGGATGCAGAACAAAAAAAAACAAAAACATTTTTCGTATTCAGTGAAGAGATGTGTACATATGGAAGTTGCCTGGTTTTCGTTTTCCTGCCCTCTTCCTTTACCTCCTTTCCTCTCATCTCTCCTTTACCTTTTCCATTTCTCAGCGTATGTCTCCTCACCTCATCTCTCCTGGTTTCCCTCCTTTTCGCTCCCTCTCCTCCCCTTGCTTCCTCTCAGCTACACTACATTTTCCATCCTCAACTCGCAAGTCTTTCTTTCTTCTCCTACTCTTTCTCTTCCACCGTGTCTCTTTTTGCCTCAACCTCTCGCTCTTTTGCACCTTCATCTAACAGGAAATGAAATTCTGGCTTATGGGCTTATTTCAAGCTGTCCCCAGTTTGACCTTTGTCTCTCTCTGTCTCTCTCTCACACACACATACCACTATCACGTGGTCGTACATCATCTTTCCCCACACGTACACTTCACTCACTGACGACACACACACTTGAGACTCTCAGCTCACACACTCTCTCTCTCTGCGTATATGCACACATTTACACTACACACACTCCACTTTTCCACCCACAGACACACACACACACACACTCAAACACACGCTCCACTTCATTCCACATTGTTTCACCTCACAAATCACTCTCAATTGGCTGAAGCCAGAAGAACACACAGCCTCTCTAAACTGTTTAATAACACCATTAATCATTTTGCTTTGACTTTGCGTTGCCACCACCGGCTCCATACAAGTGGGTTACAATTTAAGGGGGCCCCAAGCTATGACAGCGGCCCTCAAAAGCTTAGAATTAATTGGTCTTTTGTCCCGGGCCACATAGTACCGCGCATATCTGACCCAGACTCCATTTGGCCGAGAAGCGGGAACCTCATTCCGAAAAAAGTCTGCACCTCGTGCTTTAAAAGTTGATTTACGGAGCGCGAACAGCACAGTTCAGTCTCTGGGTGCTGAGGTGAAGGGAGGCAAAGAGAGAAACATAATGATATATAGAGAGATCAGCATTTGACGAGCAGCATCACGTCATGATTAACGCCGCAAAATGAGACAGATGACGGTGTTTTGAAGTGAAAGCGGGTCACGTTTGCTGCTCGACTGCCAATTACGTTTACTCAATCCAACGGCAAGTTCCTAAAATATTTTTTAGTAGTGGCGTGTGATATTTTCTTATATTACAAAAGGTAGTGATGAGCATCGCAGGCTTGTCTTTAATCCTTTTCTTCACAAGCCACCGATCGTACATGAAAGTCGCAGTGTTTCGTATCACTACAGTTTTAAATTCCATATGTGCTTTCGGTGACTTTGTACCACATGAAAAGCAGCTTTGGGGAGTAAAAAAAAAAAAAAAAAAACGTTATCTAACTGTACTTCTCAACACTCCTGGTATGAAAGCAGCACCCGGTGCTTTGGGATGGTCCTTAAGACCCCGAAAAACATTTTAACTTTCGAGCCAAAGCTATGAAGTGCTCAGTAATAATACATATTTCCCCGAGTACAATTCCACCGTAAGAACTCCATCCACCTTTTGGGATTATTTGTTATATTCTGAAGAACTAGAAAAGCTATTAAAACAAACCTCTGTGCAAAGATTTTTTTTTCTTGTTGTCAATAACAACAAGTATAATGAACCTTACTCTTCAGTTCAAAGCTGCACAAACCGTCACGCTAATGCATTCATTTGTTTTCTCTGCTCTATCCGCACTTGTGATTAAGTATCTGCTAAAGTATGATGAGGCTTTCATTTGCTCACGTTCAGCCCAAAGAACTTAGCTAATGACAGGGGGGAAGATTGAGCGCAAATGTGGGAAAATACTGCGAAGGGCAACTGGGATTTGAAGTATGACACACGGTGGGTTTTATGATTTAACCCAAGCACGCAGAGCATAGAAGCAGCACATTGGAAAACCTTTGCATGCTCAGAGAAAGTGAGCGAGGCAGCAGTTAGGCCGCCATGTGTTTCCTTTTAGACAAAACAAATAGTGGAAGTCATGTTTGGGGGTCAGACTCTGGTTGCTGCTGCTGCTCCAGAAGTCTCCAGCTGCACAATGGGCCTCTAGAAAACGTCTGAGCTGGCTCGGAGTTAAAAGCCATCGAGCGCACACCGCAAAAAGATTAAGAGGCTCCATAGCTGTATTTTCACTTCCTCTAATGTGTGAGTTGTGGTGGCTGTGGAAACCGTCCCTCCATTAAGAGCATATTGAGTTTGAAACTACGTTAAAGTTTATCTGTGGGAAGTTTTGCCTTGACTGACAGTGGTGGCTGACAAATATTTGTCCACGTTCGGCTCCAGGGAGACCTCGTCCTGTCTCCGAATATTAATTTCCCGGCTCCAAGATGCTATGGGAGGTGAACGCCACACCAAGTTACAGTATGTGCCTTCAGAGACGCGTAGGAGACATCACACAATCTGTTGCAGAAGCACGGCGTCCGCTGACACTGGGAATCTGGGAAATCCCTCGGTTGCACAAGGAGTAATTAATTTCGCTGACAGCACAAACCGCACTCAGTTTCCAGTGAACACAGCGGGACCAGTTGTTAGTATGTGAAATCCTGCTCGCGTTAGGACTTCAGACATCACAACAGATCAGAAAAAAAAGGCCAGCGTCAATGCAAAACACTTTAAACTTTGGGAAAAGATGCAGCTGGAGATTTCAGATCCTCTTAATGACTATTGTTTTTCGGGTTAATGCCCCTAAACGTCTGAGCACAGCGGCAGAAAGTCATCACACTGTTTGACTAATGTGAACTCTGCTGCAGCTGCAACGCACAAACACCCCATTAATGAGCATTTGCATGAAACTGCACTGATCGAATTAGGCTGTGAGTAAAATAACAAGGTACCAACTTAATATCTCCACCGATCTGCTGAAATGGCGGAAAAAAATAACCAACTCATACGACGTCCCCATGTCCTGGCGGTTTAAAATGCTGAGCATGTCCACGCATGCAGCATCTCTGCTTCTAGTCTGGCTCCTGACCTTTGGTGCTTGTCATCGCTCCTGTTCCTCTCATTCCCTGTCATTGCCGTCATTTCATAAATACATGCAAACAAATGCCCAGAAATGAATGTGTCTGACATTCAGTGTCAGTGTGGATGAGACAGACAGATGTTTCGCATCGGTACATTAATCCAGCGGGGTCTCCGGCAGAAGCAGATCCTCAGGAGGGTTCAGCGCTCGGCTCAGCACATCCCCGGAGTCTCTCACTACAGGCTCCGAATTAGAAACCTACTTTCCAGCGAGGCAGAAACACGGGTCTCCAGTGTAGGGGGACATCAGCAAATTAGCAAGACAAAGAAACCCAAGGCTAAACATGTTAAAAAGAATTCATAATTTAAAGGGCAAATTCTCCCTCGGATACGCTCCCTTATCATCAATCTGGGATGTGCGGCTCTGTTGTTTTTTTGGTTTTTTTGCAAATAAAATGTAATTTCGTCAAACCGACTCGCCCCCAAGCCTGCTTCATTTTTCACTGCATGAGTTGGCGACCCCCCCCTCCTCAGAACAACCTTTATGGAAACGTACATCAGTCATTTTTATTTGTGCACATTTAACATTATGGGTCTGTTTATAGGAAAAATAAAAGTTTGACTTCACGGATGCTTTAATAGCGACGTAGACAGATGATAGAGCCGGACAGACAGATAAAATAGATGGATACATAATGGAACTATCCCAGTCTGTGTCCAGTGTTCCCTGCTCCACTTGGTTAACGATCTGTGATTCAGGCCTGTTAAGGTGCAGTCTGATGGTTCAGGGGACGACCTGGTCTCTGTGGCAATTATCTGTCAGTCTGTGAAGCCACTGCTCAACTTTCTGCACGGGAAGTCGTTGTGGATCTGCGAATGTCTCGGCTCGAGGGGGGATGAGCTGCGTTTAGCGTGCAGGAGGGCCGGCAACAATGCATCGCCGACGCGTCGTAGTTAGGTCACGACGCTGACAGTCGTCGCCTGAGCTTCCCCAAACACCAACTAGAAAAAACAATCCCATGTCGCGTTTGTAATAATCAGAAAAAAACAAATTGATAACCATCAAAATGATTCTTCTACAAGTCAAATTCATTTTGGGCCAGTGTGCATCATACAATGAATGCAGAAGTCTTAGCACTGTTGGTGTTGTTGTCTTTTCGTGTTTGCTCAAACACACGTTGTTCATATATGTTTGTATGTCTCTTCTCTTCTCTTTGCAGTGTTTGTTCGAAAAGCTGCAGCTCGGTGGTGAAACTGGTATAGATGTGTTTGTTTGTGAGCGCGTGTAAAGTAGAGTGTGTACAGTTTTCTACATTTATTCAGATTTTTGTGCCAGGAAACAGTGGAAACTTTAACCCCTGGAAAACATGCAAAGTAGGAGCGTTAGATGGATTTTGCCACCTTTGGACACCGTCTCTCTCTCCAGCTGTACGTTGGCAGTGCAGTCCTCAGAGTGCTATCGATCTTTTCCTCAGACTCTCGCCAAAGAAAACAAATCAACCCAAATTTCTCAAAATGTTGAATTATTATTGCTTTAATGCACAGCGCACGTCCTCTGTGCTTTATGGAAATGGCCTGGCTGAGTCTCCAGAAACTTTTCTTTCTTTTAGAAAAAAAAAACAAAAGTCTCTGTTGCTCCAAAGTTGTATATGCACATTCTCATCATCACACCTGCATAATGGGCTGTTGTCTAGGTGCAGACTTAAAATAACTTCTACTAGGTCACAACTACTGCTGCTGACTTTAAAAGTCAGCTATGCTATGGTAAATATACTCCTTCCCCGTTAAAACCCATCTGTGTGTGACAGCTCGACAGTCTCCCAGTATTTTCTTCAAGAGACTGATGCTATCAGCTGCCATTTACAACAACGCCATCAACACCAAAAAAACGCAGAACTGGGCGTTTTTGCTGGACAGAGATGATCAGTTCAGATAAACAGTCGGTTTATAACGGATACGAGCGCAGCATCCGCCGCATACTTTAAAGACACCGTGAAACCAGAGACAATCGCAAAGAACGCAGCCGTCCACAGCACAGACTGCGTGAGTCATTCACATTGCCAGCATTTGATAAAGACACACAGTCCTTTCAAAGTGAATCCAGATGATAGCATCTCTGATGAAGGGCAGCTTTTTCCAGGCTGACATATTGGGGGGGGGGGAATACATAGAGATATATAACGACAAATGTCACTCAAATGTACTTTTTGTGTTATGGAACAAATACAAGCAGAAACAGACACCAGTAAAACCGAGCAGGAGGACGGGAGAGAAGGCAGGTAAAGCTATTTTTAAATTAACAAAGCAGCAGTCCTGTCAGGCTAGTGGACGCTCAGCCTGCTGTCCCTCATCCTCCTGTGTCCCATTAAGTCAGGAAGGAAACGCTGGAGAGGCAGAAGCGCCAATGGCGCAGCGGGACGCCGCCGAACAAAACAAGTGAGCTGGCACTTGGAGACTAGTCAGGCAGCGGGCGGCAGGAGAATGGGGACCTTTTCCACAAAGCCTGGTTGTTTCCTCAAAGTTGGTCTGTTTTCAGCAACTCAGGAGGGAAGTTTAAGTACAGGAGATGTACTTTCTGATGGTGCAATTACATCTGGCAAACAAAGGCAGTGCTGTTCCCCCAAAGTACCTTTGTCTGGCTGCAGCTGGGTAAGACATCAATTACTGTCACCGGCACTCGAGCGGTGGGCGAGTGTCAGCGACCGCCTGATAAAACTACTCACCGTACTATTGTTGGTTTGGACCAGCTTTTATATAGCTGAGGGGGTTATTCTGGGGGAGGGAGTCAAGCAGAGGGCGGGAAGAAAGAAAGAACGAGAGTGAAGATGATGGGGATGATGGGTTAATTGAATAGGTTCAAATTTCCATTTTCTCGGAGGAAATTGGAGGCGACGAAATGCCGCAGGAGGGGAATCAGCCGGAGAGATGAGAGACAATGAAAGTGAGACAATGAGACAGAAGTCAGGAGATAACGACAGAGAAGGAAAAGTCGGAGACAGAAACGTAAAGATTATAGGAGTGGGAGACACGAAAGCCCCTTTTCAGACCCGCAATGCGCTCGCCAATGTGCCAGTAATGAGGATTATGACCTCACTTCAAAACCATTTGATCAACGTGAACATATAAGTTATAAGTTGGTGCTGTTCCACGGTTATTAGACACAAAAACGCTCGAGGTTCTCCAACAACAACAACAACGACCAGCAAAGCCGTCATGTTTTGGTTTTGACTGGCGCGTTTGCTCAATGACTCAATCATCGATTTTCCTTTTCTTTCCAGTCCAAACATTTGTCTCTTTTGTGCCTCACGTCGAGCGCTGTCTGAATCTTTCATCACTTTTCCCCGTCCCACGAGTGATCAATCATCTTGAGATCCACTCCACCACAGCTTTTCTCTTGTAGATGAGCACAAGCCTCGTCTCCGTCTCCTCTCGGGCTCGGTGACGGTGGCCTTACCACAGGCCTCTTCTGTGAATATTCTCCGCTCACATGCAAATGAAAAAGCACAGACTGTAGAGGAGGTGGTTCAATCTTCTCTAATCCTCGAGCGAGACACTAAACCTGAAGTTGCTTTTCACATGTGAGTCAAATCTGGTTAAATCTTTTTTTTCTCTTCTTCTTTCCAGTTTTTTCCTCTGCAGCCACACTAATTGAATAAAACTCCAGTGTGCAATTTGCCACGTTTTCCTATTTACCGCATCGTGATACCAATTCCGAGCGTCTTCTCCGAAACCTGCGCATTTCAAATTAACCTCGAGCCGCCCAACAACGAGTCGAACGGAGGCGATGTAAATTAAGGCGAGTGAAACTGGAGCGAAATTGAATTGAACCGGCTTGAATTGAGCAGCTGAGAGGGAAACCAGAACAAAGTGAGACGCAGGAGAACGAGAAAATGTGACAGAAATAGAGAAGAACTGCGTGCACACACACAAACACACACACACACTCAGTGCTAACAGCAAGGCCCCCGGTCTGTCTGACTTTGTCTTCTTACTTTACATGGTTAAACCCATGGGGGGAGGGGGAGGGGGTCCATGATAGCTGCTGGCGAGGGAGAATCACATTGCATTAGCAGACGTCACAGAGCAGGTAGCGAACGGCTGCTGAATATGTCGGCGTGTGTCAGATAGAGCGGCTCTGTAATTGGATGCGGCAGGTTAATGGCTTCATTGCAGCCATTTTGGGGTCAGGCGGTGATAGAGGCCATAGCTCGAATTTACAGGGGGGGGGGGTTCGGAGATTAAAACACCGTTAAGAGCTGGAATGATGTGACCCGCTGTGACACGGCAGGCGACCAGGCCAGATGCACAAATTCAATTTCAGGCCCGTAAACTACAAAGATTGCGCCGTTATTGTTTTTGTCACCGATCAGAAGTCGGCTCTCTGGCAGTGGCGAAAGATTTCCGGTGCTAGTCTACGCGCGGCTGTCGAAGCGTGTCCACACACATATGCACAGATTGGACGCTCAAGTCTAAAAATGTGCTATTTTCTGAGTACTTACACACACACACACACACACTCTTTACACTGTACTCCCCACTCATTCATACATACAGAAATCCTCGTTCCCGCCACACTCATACACACATAATCTCCTCCCCATAGACACACACGGGTGTTTTCTGACACACGCATTGCCATCACTCACTCAGCAGGACTCCACAGCAGGTGGCCGGCAATCTTCTCCAGGCTTCAGACCACAGGTGGTAAACCAAACAATCAGCAGTTCCCACCGTGATATCAGAGCAAACTGTCCTCACGCAGCTCCATTGACTTTCTTGTGTACAGGAAGGAGTTTTTTTTTTTTTACGTTTTAACTTTAGTGACAACTCGAAAACTCAATAATAACGGCAACAACTGCAGCGGTCAGTTTCGTCTGGAGTTTGAGAACAGTAGATGCACTTGTTTTGGGAAGAAACTCAATAAAAATACGGGGAAGGACGTCACAGCGAAGGCCGTCCAACGGAGAGGGGACTGTTTCTGTGTGCGGGGTTGATTTGGAGACCAAAGTAATCAGGCGCGTCGGCTTCTCAAAGGAGAGAATTCAAAAAGGGGACGAATGAGTCCAAAGTGTGTCGCAAGTCGTATAATAGTCATAGCAAAATGATAAAAATTACATTAGTGCAACATTTATATAAAATTAGCACATTCTACTTATTTTCTTCAAATGCAGCCAATCTACCCAGAGAATTGGGTAATTTCCTGTAGAAGAAAACAGCACTGCACTGGCAAATTACTGTAGAATTAACACAAAGCAAAAACTTTGTCATGTAGAAATATCTGTAAATAACTGTAATTACAGGTACAGTACAAGGCTGTAAGAAGTAACCAGCTCACATCCCTGCTGCCACTGTTTTCATACAGTGTCATATCTGATGACAGAACATTGCTATTTGCCGAATGTGCATGTGCATAATGTTGACATTTCAAAATAAGAGGGTGCAAACTTCTGCAGCCAACTGTGTGCAGCCTAAGCTCGCATTTGCCGCAGGTGCTGAGATCTCGGAGCATCAAAAGCCTGCTGCCGCACAGTTCTCACAGCCTGTGAAGCTGGGGGAACTTTTAATAAGCCAAGCTCGGCTTATTAAAGCCCTTAATTAATGCCGAGCAACACAAAGACTTCTCAACTGAAGGAGAAGTGAACTCTTGATCATCTGTTGTTAATTTGATATTTGGCCCAATGAATAGTTTCCATTGGACACTGCAAGGTTTTGAACCGAGTGGGTTTAACGGGAGCTCTGCCATCGCACTAATGAACTGAGTTTGGCTCCTGTGCACTGGACGAGGACAAAACCATGTGCGTCCTTCTCCATCAAGTGTTTATTTCTGGCAGCAAACTAAACAACAATTCATTTGTTATCAAGTTGTTTCTCCTGCAAATGTCACCGCGACACATTCAGCAACATGAATATGTCAAGTGTAACAGTTTCTGAATCGCTAATTGATGAGTTAGATGTCTCATCTTTTATAATTACAGAGGTCCTTCCGCAGACTGATACACAGTAGAAGCTGTCTTTTGTATGTCCCAAGGATGATTTAAGGTAAGAGGCTTTATCACAGCACCTCTTTTTGTATCTCATAGATCCAAGCTGAATCTTAAGAAGAGCACGAACCAACATGTGATAACGTGTAAAAGAAGCTGATGGACGTCACTGCTTTTAAGGTTGGTGTAACCCAAAAGCAGAGATACAGAGAACTCAATGGCAAAAAAGATGAACTCAGGTTTCTTGACATATACAGATTATTTTATTTTGCACGTTATGGCGACTTAAACGACGGCTTCACTGATAATTAACTTGCTTCTTTTGCATCAAGTGTGGGATTAAACGTCCCTCTGACTTCCCTACATTAAAAGATCTCCAGATGACATCACTTGGAGGAACCTTTAGTTCCGGTTACGTCATCTCAGTGCCCGTGCTATGGAGTTTGTGATCGTGGTCAACCTGCTTTTCCTCCAGGTGACATCACCTGAAGTCCTAACGATGAAAATCTCCTCCGGGGGTGATGTCGTCTGGAGGAGTTTCTCCGCTAGAGGCAGCGAAATATGTTAATACTGGGAAGTCAAAGGGAGGTTTAAGCTAAAGCCATAGAAAGCAAGTTGAAAATTGGTTTGTATTCAACTAAAAACAAAAAAAAATAAAGATTTACAATTTTCCTTAGCCCGAACGTTTATCTATAATTAAGAAGCAAAAGATTTGTTTGTGTTGATACAGTGTTACATTCTCAGAGAAGAAAACTCAGATGAACTGCAATCGGCAGCTCTAAAGTGGTGGTTCTTTTACTCCGACTTCAATTTCTGTCCCTTTCTTCTTTTCCTGGAAACCTGAAGCATCGTCCCCCCATCCCCCACCCCCACCCCTCCATCAATGCCCCTTGTTTTTTAATACAGAGCTGTTTGCGATCTGAGTGCTCGCTCTTTCTGCACACAGAGCCAAAGCAGTAGAGTGGGAACACAGGAAACACTGCAGGTACGCTGTTGCTCACATTAGCACGTGGCCTCTCTGTTCTATTAAGGCCGTGTGTTTGAATCCCGTGGCTGAACGAAAAGATTATGTTTGTCCTCGGGGGGGGGGGGGGGGGGGGGGGGGGGTGGGGGGGGGGGGGGGGGGTGGGGGGGGGGGGGGGGGTGCTGAATGGCATTGTGAGCCAACGTGGGTGCAAGCAGCTTCGGATAGGACGGGCGGGTGGGTTGCAAGTGGGTAGAGCAGAAAGAGCAAACCTCTTCTGGACGGAACTGGATGTTCCACATTGATTAACTACTTGGACTTGGCATCCAGGGGGTTGGTGGTGGTGGTGGTGGTGGTGGGGGGGGGGGATTTCTCCTTTATCTCCTTTCTGCATCTAAAACAAGAGCTGATGTCTGTTTCAGCTGGAGGCTCTGTCTTCTCACTGGTGGATTGCGTAGCCTCTGGAGTGCTGCAAGCCTCTAAACACAATGCCAGTTAATTGGCTGTGTGCTGTAACGCTGCTGCACGGGCTATTTTTACCTCTCGGTGGTTTGGTGGGGGAACTGCGCGAGTGAGGGATTGCGTTTCCAAGTATACATGGAAGTGTGCTGATGATCAACAGCTCGTTTTCACTTCATCTTCCCTTGGTTCCCTCGGCCTTTTTCATTTTTTTTTGGGGGGGGGGGGGGTTTCTGGTGGCCTGGATACGGGTGGTGCATCGTAATCGTCGCACGAGAAACACGGCTCTGGACTGGAATGGAAAAAGTGGAATTGAAGCCGTGAATTTATCTACATTTTGCCCAAAATACTGAATCCACAGTGGAGACATGGAGACATTTCTAAAGACTTTTTTATATCTTTTTATTTTATTTTTTTATTTCATTTATTTCTTTGCTGTGAAACTGGGGCACCATTGAAATAATTGTATCCACCATGAATGTAAGCAGTGAGTGTAACCACCTCCTCCTGTGCAGCAGCAAGCAAGAAGCTTTTAAAGCCGGTTTCTTAAAACCTACAGGGAGTGAGTGTTACTCAGAAACTGTGTGACTTTAAGATCCCCCCCCCACCACCACCACCACCACCACAAGTCTCCCACCTGAAAACAGGACTGAAATGCCTGAGTAGCTATCGGAGCCTTCACTTGTTGAAGTGCCCCCCCCCCCCCCCCTTCCACCCTGGCTCCCTGTCAGCTCCTTGCCGGCGTTAAGCACGGTTTCATTCCCATTTAACTCGGGTCGCTGCTTTGCACATCACAGCTTCCCCAGGGACCATAAACGCAGCCTCTCCGTGTATTTAGTGGAAATCAAAGCACAGCAGTGCACCATTTGTGTCCCCACAGAGGATGCCCTTGCCAACTTCTCAAAAATTCCACAACAGGAAAAAAAAAAAAATCTCTTTAGTTGTATTTTATGGTTCTAATTTCCAGCCCACCATCAAAACCACATCTGTTCATTTCCCCATACAATGCAATCTGTATCATAACTTACTGTATAGGTGGGATTTGGACAGTTTCTCATCTGTTAGTTGGGCCCACTCATCTGTTGGTGCATTTGCTGGATAAATCTCATTTACGTGCTCTCTGTTTTGTAACATCACGTATGGAGGCGAACACAACAATGCTAATTTTCCCCGACAGGGTCCGATGTGTTGCACAATCGCAGGAAATAAGCTTCTTTATCATTTGAACCTCATCATTTGAGTTTTTTTGCCCTCCTTTCTTGTTTGCTTCAATATTTTTGGATGAAAACTTGACTTTCTGCTTGAGATGTGGCACCAAGTTAAAGAACATTAAAATATGGTTTTACATGTGACTCTTTTAGAAAATGACGGTCAGTAACACCAGTGTGTCACCTCCCATTTCTCTTACCCTGCACGGCAGATGACGGAGGCCCAGTAAAGGACTAATGTTTATCTGACACCTATTTGTGTCTGGCAGCAGTGAATCGAAACCTTGGTTTTCTCGTGTGTTCTCTGCAGATCTGTTACTCTTGACCTAAAAATGAAGAAGCGATTACAAAGTCCACTGTCACGCTGCTTTCTACAGGGAGAAATTAATTATGAATACTGGTCTTGTGTATTACGGCAAATAGCTGTGGGCCTGCGGTTCGCTATTGTTCTCGATTTATGAAATGTGCACGAACTGAAAAGGGAAAGAGGAGACGCAGGACGACCGCTGGATAGAAGACGCTGCAACGAGGAGACAAACCAAGACAAATAACAAAAGTGAACAAGAAATAAGAAGTAAAATGAAATGTAGTGTCCAAGCTTTGAGACATGAATTGCTTGGAGCTTGGTTTGCTTGGAAATGGATATAAAATGTATAAACTTTATATGAAACGAAACAGAAAACCGTTTTGTGGCCTTTGTTATAAACCCACGTCAGCAAAAGCAGTGCAGGTGTGAGGCGCAGGCATCTCATTTGTTGACAGCAATTACAGCGACTTGGCTTTGCCAGTGATGTATTGATGTTGGAACTGCACATTTAATATTTATTCACAGGTGGGGGGTGGGGGGGGGCGGGGGATGCCTTTGAAGGCCTGATTCACGTCTCATTCGACCACACCCGGCCATAATCGGGGGAAGTTCATATGCACCTCTGTGGCAGCCGCTGCGGCAGAGGACGCCCTTGATGTGTCTCCTCGCATTAGTCTTTCCCCTGCATTCCCAGCAAAGCATGGAAATAACTCTACAACAGAATCAGCGGACACCTGTTTCCAAGTCCCAGCACCGGCGCAGATAAATGAAATCAATACCCCGGCTCCTGTGCAATTTCGCCGGCGCACCGCAGGTTTATTTCCACAGGTACTTATTCCATCGCAGATCTTTACAGTGCAAATCTAATTATGAAGCACAGTGCAGATCTGCTTACTTGAAAGATTGATAATTATGGGAAGCAGAGTGCGGTGTTGGTGAGTGCAGATCCTGTAAGCTGTTAACCATCTTTTGAAATAGTTACGGTAAAAGCAGGGAGGAAGACACCGCGGCCCATAATCGATGATCATCGTAAAAGCTGGTGGGAGCAGGGAGGGGGCTTCACAGAGACCTTCAGACCAACATCCTCTTTGTTTGCGGCATCATCGTCCATAGACGAGGGACCAGAGCCACAAGATTAATACATTTAGTTTCACCTCTACAGTCTTCAAGGCACTTTACACATCAAGAGATGTTATGATTGTACAATGTCTATAGGCAAAGATGCCAATTGTGTGTGTGTGTGTGTGTGTGTGTGTGTGTGTGTGTGTGTGTGTGTTTTAATGAATTACTTTTGAGTGGCTGCTTTGTCTACGGTACAACAAGCAGAAGCAGGTACCACAACATCAAGGTCAATCTGAAAAATCTGTTTCCGTCAGTCTTTGTTGCATCTACTCTTTTATGTTTCTTTTTTTTTTTTACATCGTTTAAAGTTTTGTTTAATCTTCACTTGGATGTGTGTGTGGTGTGTGTGTGTGTGTGTGTGTGCAAACCCCACCCCCCCCTTTTTTTTTAATGCACAACTTGAAAATGTGTGTAAATGCAGGTGGACACACACATACTTTAACGATGAGGATTCTAAAGGTTTCGCATTGTAGACGACTTGTCCTCACGACCTCTTTGATAGGAAGGGGACGGGTCTGAATCGATAAGGTGCACATTTCACACGTCCCGGATGACGCGAGGTGACAGAGAGAGTGTCTGTTTCTCAGTTGTGCCAAAGCAAAGCAGACCGATCGGTGGCCAGAGACACGAGCATCCGCTTAATGAGACAACAAATGGCAGCCGAAGCCCATCAGAGCCCCTCTTACTCTGTACATTCCTCTTAGGTTGTGTCAGTAGGCAGCCAAGTGTTCACAGATGAAAGAGCTGGAGCTGAGGTGCCACAGAGGCGTCGCCTAAAGAGTCTCTTTGTATTATATTCTTGCTGCAACTTCCAAAGGTTAAAAAAAAGAAGAAGAAGAAGCAGAAGCTCGTACCTTAACTGAACCTCGCCGTCCTCTGCGATCCTCGGTTAAGTTCTCAGGAGGGGGGGGGGGGGGGTTCACCTTTCTGTGCACTGCATGCAGGATCCTCCTGCTCTTGCACTGCGGGAATATAAATCGTCGAGGTGGCTCTGTACCACTGCCGCCGAGACAGCTTCCTGTGCACGTGCGTTGGTGCGCGTCTTCCGCCGCCAGCTCGTTCCGATGACAGGAAACAATTAAGCTGCCTCGCAGAGCTGATTTCTGAGCTTCTTCCTTCTGACGTGCCGCATTCATAAAGCATACAACTCGTGCTTTTCAAATGGACTTGGCCACACTCGGATGCTAATTTGCTCTGCGTAAGTTGCTCTGAATCACTCGGCATAACTGGGGACACTGACAGGTGGCACTGACGTGACAGACTGCGAAGGGCCAACGTCTTCTTCTTTGTGCAGGTCCTGTCAAACCAGCAGCCGCACGCAGAGAAACATATTACTTATGAGTGTTAAGCACTGCTTCTCATGGTGAATTAAGCACCTTCAGCTTGTCCTCAACCCTCCATCTTCTGGCTCTTAATCCCTCTCAGAACCGCATTAGTATTACTCTGGGAAGTCTGCTGATTCGGTCTTGTCCCCCGTGCAGAACGAAGATATCAGGGACTATCTGGGGCGAGCTTGTGATCAACTCTACCTAAAGCTGCGTCTGGTGTTTTCCATTCCTGACACTTCCTTTGCAAGACCTGTGTAGCTGGTGGCACAGAAAAAGCCAGTGGTGCTCTTTCGATAACAGGAATCTTAAAAGAACCCTGGGGGGAAATTTAATTACTGTGGCAAAAAAAAAAAAAAGAAGAAGAAGAAAAGAACGAATTTAAAGGGAAAAGATGACGCGAAAGCAAACAAAAACCTGATTTGTGCACAGCTTTTTTTTTTTTTTTTTTTTTTTGGTGCTTCACATCTGAAAAAGCATCTAATTCTGGCCTCAGCAGCGATAAGTCCTGCATGTGTCCTGTGCTCGGGTCCCTTGATTACATCAGCTCCCCCCGCAGAAAGGAACCCAGTGACTGAAATGAGCAATGTGGAAAACGCTGCTACTTCTAATGCAGAGTGACCTTCATAAAGTCAGTTTAAACCCAGTCTTTGAAAGCTTGTAATTATCTCATTCTTAGTTTAATCGCATTGATATAAGGTACGAGATTAGGCCTGACAGGGGAAATGTGCATGAATATTCACTTTCCTGAAACGTTGATTGACTTTGCAGGCAACTAACTTTGTGCTTGTGAACTGTTCTTTATTGGGAGTTCAGCTGCCAGTGACGTGACGTTCGGTTAGTAGGAACAAGATAAGTTGTCACAGTAAATAAACGTCTACAGGATCCATTTCTTTGCTCAGATGACATAATCGGAACTGGAGGTTCCTCCGAGTGATGTCATCGGGAGGAACCCACCGAAAAGTTCGAGTTTCCTTTGAATGTGATTCCAAACCGTACGTACCAGTGGGTGCAGGACAGACTGACATGATGTTTGGTCAGAGAGATGGAACACTGGTCATTTTTAGTGTGAAGCAGCAAATATGGTGCAAACTTAGCTCTGTTCAGTGCATGAATGTGTGTGTGTGTGTGTGTGTGTGTGGGTGGGGGGGGGGGGGGGGTCTTTAAGGGTCTGATTACATGGAAGTGGGAGGAGCCTTTGACATTGCTGGTGGCCTCGTTCATGTGCTACATATATACTACAGCCTTAACTGAGACTGTGCTCTGACTAAAACAAACTAAAGTAGGCAGAATACAGAACAGTGTTTTGTGTGTGTGTGTGTGTGTGTGTGTGTGTGTGTGTGTGTGTGTGTGTGTGTGTGTGTGTGTGTGTGTGTGTTTAAGCTTTTTAATGATATTACAGAACAAATTTCTGTCACATAAATGCCAGTAATGCTAATACACTATTGTTTTAGTTTCCCTTTTAATCCACCTGCTTTATCTCTGTCTCTTTCTTTTTTATTTACTCCCTCAGTCCCTTCTCCAATTCCACCTAAACTCGGTTGCTCCCCCCCCGTCGCTCCTCTCTCTGTCAGAGTTAATTGTTTTCTGCGTTTTTTCTTTTTTTCTTTTCCAGTTTTCCCTTCATGTCGCCTGTTTGATTGAATCGAGAGGACTTCTCATCGTCGCTGCCGTGGGGCTAAACAGGGAACGGCGTGCCAGGGATAAGGATGGCAAGCCAGAGGGCGATACACACCCGCACGCGCACACACACACACACACACAGTGGAGGTAACACTGTATAGTTTGTCACGTTCACACATGCTTTTACTGTGCAACCCGCATAGTGTATGAGGAAATGGAAGAGGACTTGCTGTTTCATTACTCTTTGACCCGGGAACTTCCTCTGATGAACGTACGCGAGCACGACTGCGTGCACATCCACAAGCATCCAAACATGTGAACACCTACACAGACACACCCAGATCAAGTGCCACACGCACACACACACGCACACACATATTCATGCACACACCTCCACCCAGAGCCCCCCACTTTAATCTGTGCTCCAAATGTTGTTTCCCTCCCTGCGGTGCTGAGCCGTTTTTTTCTATTTATGGAGGGTTGAGCTGATGTGAGATGATCGGAAAGTGCCTCATTCCCATTGTGATTCTCCTTGAGGTGTGTGTGCGTGTGTGTGTGGCACTTGATTTGGGTGTGTCTGTGTAGAAGTGTAGATGATCACATGTTTGCATGTTTGTGGATGTGCATGCAGTCGTGCACGCTTTCAGTTTTGTATAGGTGTGTGTGTGTCTCTGTATGTGTGTGTGTGTGTGTGTGTGTGTGTGTGCACTTGCTTTGTGGGTAATGGTGATATAAACAGAAGCCAGTGCACAGACAGCAGATGTGTCTTCAATAATAACAAAATGGAGATGCAGGGAGGTACCACCAGCTCGAGTAATCAAAGCCTTGAAGTGCACAACTTTCCTGGCAAAGGAGGGGGGAGGGGGGAGGGGGGGAGGGGGGGTGGGGTTTGCACGTGTGTGTGCATGAGTGTATTTGTGTGTGACACAGCTGGTGGAAGCTTGTGACTGAATGCTCCCACCTACTTACTAAAAACGGCAAAGCAACACAGGTGCTGCTCAAACCCCACTGTGGGCCAGTAATAACAAATACATACAATATATTTATTATAGGTCGGTTCTTTAATAAGTGCAATTTATTACGTACATGGAACTAAATCTAAAACAACAGTCCTGCAATAAATCTTCTTGAATGAAGCTGAAATTGTTGTTCAGTAATGTCTGATAAAGCACCTTTGTCTAGAAACAATTTAACTTGGAATTTTGAGTAAACAAACCTTTGCTGAACTTCCCTGATCTGAGCAGCATATAGTAGGTGATGGATGGACTGGGAATAGTCTCTTTGTACAAATGAAGAATATCCCAGTTTTAGTTGTGTGGGTGGCTATTTGTGAGATATTGCACGCAAACAAGTGTGTGTGCTTGTAAATTTACCATCAGACACGTTAAAAGCGACGCGTCAAACTTTAAGAAACGTCACTCTTTGCCCTGCAAGCTGCACGATCCAAACCCTGCAGACGATTCAAAGTGCAGCACTACATCTCATTTGGGGGAAAACAAGGGGCTCGTCACATTGCTGTTCATACCTATACCCTTGCTTTCAGTGGCTGCCCCCCCATTATGTTTGAAGCCCCGACACGGCGTTCAACTCGACGGCACCTACGTGCCTCGACGGCCCCCCGACGGGCTCACAGCCCTTCTCACTCACTGTGCTCCGCTGTGGAAAGATACCAGCTGGTCCCCACGATACAGAACAAAAGCAAAGCAGAAGTCTACAGCTCATTTGTGACGTGATGGTGGAATAAACCACCTAACTCTTCACGCTCTTCCACAACTTCCTGTGCCTTAAAAGCCCCGTAACAGCATTATTCTTCCTGTCTGCCTTCACGAAGCCTTTTCCCTCCGAGCACTTGGGTTTTATTTTACTTACATTTTTTATTGTTGTTCTAATGTTTTAATGTTTGATCCATTGTTCTTTTATTCGAGGTTTTATTATTGATGAGCATTGTCTGTTTCTTGCAACTGATGCACAGAACTTTGAGACGAGGAAGATGGAAGGTAGAAATAAAGCAGAGATTAATATTATTATCATTATTATTCATTTAATGTTCTCTCCCTCATTTGCCTATTTTGCTTGTTTCGTACCTCAGTTGCAAAGCTGAAATTATGCCTCTGGGCTACAGGGACCCTAACCCTAACCCCCGGTAACCCCTTCCCCCGCCATTATACCATTACACTGACTCCATTACCTACTCTGCACTGCCCCTGACATGCCAGGAGCAACATCTGAGATCTCTGTCCAGAGGAGTGCAGTCCTGAAGAACAGCTAAGATACTGCGCAGGACCCTCAAGCTCCCAGAAGACCCAAGCTGGAAGGAAGGAATAAGACCAAAAAGCAGGGTGAGTGGGGAACGTTATGTATAGATTATTATTATTATATATAATAGCATTGCATCACTCATAATTGTTGATCCTAACGCACTATTGTATATATACTGTAATAACTCAGGACTGCAACATTCATAATTGATGCACATATTGTATATAATAGCCTTTCTTACTGCACTGTCCATAACAATTTGTACCCATGTATATAACCTTCCACGACATTATGACCATTGTTTACAACATCTCATTGCATATAATTCATTTTCTGTCTTGAACCAACGGCCAACTTGCAGACTACGACGTAGTTACTTCAGATAAAAGCGTCAAATAGCAAAATGTAAGTGCCACATACATTACATGTGTAAACTAACGGCGCAGCACGCAGACTGACCCCTAAACTACCCAGAATGCAAAGCTGCATAATGTCCATGTGGTTTACGTGCAGGTAGATGAAAAGATGTAGCCCCTCCCTCCACTACCTAAATTTAACTTATCAGTGCTCGCAAACAAAACACGGAGCCATGTAGGTTTCTGCAAACTAGCAACAGTCGTCTGATGTAAATCAAACTCACAAGGTAAACACTAATTAATGGTAAACAAAGTTCTAGGCATCAAAACTAATGAAGATATTCACAAGTCACCCGGTGCCAAGAAAGGAGGCAGGGGAGGGGAATATGCTCTGGATAGAGAGAAGAAACAGATGCAGACATTAAAAAAAAAAAAAAAAGAAAGAAAAAGAAAAGAAATACACAAGGGTGGGGCACATTAAGAGGAACATACACGAACAGGAAGGAAGTGAGACTGAGGGAAGGTGTAGTGGGAGGAAAAGAGAGAGAGAGAGAGAGAGAGAGAGAATCCAAATGGGTAGCGGCAGAGGGAAGAGAAGTGATGGAGACAGAGGAGACGAGAGAGGTATTTTGGGAGGTGTCAGAAGAGAACACATCATCCCAGGGGGCACTGTGTCTTTCCAGCCCTTTAATGTCTTTAATTAAAGCCAACAGTATTATCTCGGTGCTCCCTTGGAGTGCCATTAGCTAAGCAACTCTGAGCTACACAGCCAGCTAATAGAGCGGAGGAAGGGAGCAGGGTAAACCTCCTAATGATGGGAGGAAGCACTGCAAAAGGGACAGACTGATTGGGCGAGGGGAGTTATTGAGGGCATCGGAACGCTGGAGGTCAAGGCGGACAGGGCGAAAACGATTATTAAGGATGTAGGAGCGCTGGAGGCCCGGATGGACAGAGGGACGCATGGGACGAGGAGGATGGAGGGGGGAGATGGATGGATGGATGAGGAGGAGGAGGAGGAAGGAAGGAAGGAAGCAGAGAGAGGAAGAAGGGGAGGGGGATTTGTGAGATCTCGACTTCAAAAGGCCAAAGCTGGAGAGGAGACAGGCTGCCGTGGAGAAAGAATTACAGAGCTAAACGTGTGGGCTGACTGATACATGATCACATTATGCTGGCAGCTTGTTTAATCAATCTGACTTCCCTGGTCCCCTGGTCACAGCGATGCTCCCTCACATGGCCAATTCTGCATCTCCGAGGAGAGGAGGTGGTGGTGGGAGGGGGTGTGGGGGGGGAGGGGCAGGATGACCGTTACCACGACGTGAGAAGATTCCCAATTTAATTGAGCTCCTTACATGACGCCATTATCTTGTTCTTCCCCACCGAACATGACATTTGTGCTTTTTTTTTTTTAAACAAAAGTTTGATTTTTATTCTAGATTTTCTGTTCTTTTATTGTAGCAAGGTGCCACAAGATATCAAGGTTTATACGAAGAGCCTAAATCTTCCTTTGAAACAAGACAACCTTTCAACCTCGGCTGTGTGCAAACAGTTTTGTTACCAGTTTTTACAAATTTCTTCATCACTCACAGAATGAAAACGTGGATGAAACAGAAGTGGGTGGAAAGGCAGCACAGGTGCTGTGAAGTATTTTTTTAAGTTGTATCGTTTGAATCATTTTCAAAAGCCTGAAAAGTAAAAAAAAAAAAAACGTAAAACATGTGGATTTATGATTTGAAAATAAAATTACAGATTTAAACTAGTTTGATTTGATATCACGGCCGATTTTAGCTTCTCTGTGCACTGAACGATTAAAGCCGAAAGTCAGAACCACTTTAAACATTTGCTTGGGGAGATGTAAAGATGTGGGTGTGTCGCAGCCGAAAGCTCGAGGGAAACAGTGCAACTTGTAAAATCCAATCAATTTTGATCATGTCAGAAATATGAAAGGTGGAAATAAAGGCGCAAGTAAATGGCGGCGGAGAACTGAGGGCATGAGTGGGTGTCAGAGGGGCTTTAAAAGCATTTCCTGTGGGAGCCGGCTCTTAGCTGCTGCCGGTTCCAGGTCATCTATAAGACGCCAGACACTACACGGGACATAAGTCATCGACGGTGACACCGTCAGCCGAGCCCACGGCTCATACTCCAATATGAAGGACAGGCGAGACTCTTTTTTTTTGTTTCTTGTTGTCTTCGTGCCATTTTGGTCACCTATTATTGTTTTTACCTTTTTTTCATCTCTTTATGCAGATTAAGTGCTTCGATAGTTGTGTTTTTTTAAATTCCCGATCGATTTGTGTCTTTTTTATGTCTCTTATGCTAATTTGTCATTGTCATCTTCCTTTGGCCATTTTTTTTGCGCCATCGTTATTTATTTCATCTTGGCCACTTTGCTTCTCTTCCTTCTTTTTAATCCGCCCACGAGTGAAACACACTTAAGACCAGTCGGACCTTCAGGTTTCAGGGCATCCAAACAAGTGATTATAGGGATTAGACTGATCTGGGAGATGAAAAACACTTACAGACGCTCAGACGGTGTCCTCTAATACTCAGACAGCTTAAAGTGAGAACAAAGAACTGTAGTTTAAATTCATGATAGGCTGTGTCGTATTTCCAGTGGGACACATTTGAGCTGTGACAGAATAAAGCCGCCGCATCAAGGAGAGACCAAAGGGCTCGAACGGGGTTTAGATTGTGGTCCCTTTGTACTTTGTGCCAAAGGGCGGAAATGCATCATGTGTACATGCAACTAAGGCGAAACACCAGAAAGGACTCAGACTCTCGTGATGCTGTGTCATTGGTTTGCCAAAGAGCTACCTGTCTGTTTTCGGGGGGGTAAAGTGGATGAAAAAGGGCAGCAGCGAGTGGTTGAAGCGGCAGGAAGAAATTACACAGGAGGTCGAAAGGCCCATTTGCAGCCTTTTTCACGAGATGACCCTACATAGAGATGGAGAATAGTTCGGACCCCGGGCTTTAACCGCATAATTGTGTATTACCGTGGGTTTAATCACCAAGTGCTCACAGGGTGCAGTAACATTAGATGTTTCCTCAGGGGACTGGAAATCAAGCAGCACTTTCGAGCGGGACAATCAAACCCATTTATGTGGATGAGAGGTTGTGTGATTTTCAGATGGGCTTGTTTTATATTTCGAAAGGTGATTTTTTTTTTTTTTTTGCCACTTCTAAATCACAGTCAGATATTATTCTAATTACTTTGGCCTGATTAGGAAATTATCAAGAGGCATAATTTACACACTTGGGGGGTCTGTGTCTGCTTTGGCTGACGCTCGGGCCAGTGGTCAGGAAAACAAAGATCTCCCCCTCTGTTTTACCAGACAATACAGACAATACAGACTAATTTTTTTGGGGTTCAGCTCGTGAACATTTTTTTTAACCCTTTAACTTCCACACCGAGAAATACATGTGGCGCTAACCTGCCATCCAGAACTGCATCGGCGGCTTCAGACGGCTCTGTCTCAAAAAGTACAAAACAGATTTATATTTCATCGCCTGCTTTATTCCCATCAACTAAAACGTGAACTAGAAATTGTATGTGAAAGGATTTTTTTTTTAAACCTCACCTTTTACACGTGTTCCATGTCAGCACCGCTTCCTTCACAGCATGGCCATGTTACATACGCCACTCAATGAGGTGAATGAGGGTAAAAGGTTCAACTCAGATGTAGTTTCTTAGATTTTAATTCACCCAGTGATGTTGGCAAGTCGTTGAACACAGAATTGACTCGCTCGAGATCTGCGCGTGGTGCTCGTGATCTTCTCACAGCAGGCCGACGATGTGGCCTTAACGACGTACTTACAAGTGTCGCTTCGCTTGTTTTATAGGAACGTGACCAGAAAAGCTTTTCCAGAGCAAAGATAATGTCTCATTCCAGCGCAGCACAACAAACGCAGGACACTTTCATCCTTCAGTGGCAACTTTCCAGCCTCTGTAGTTCCAGTCTTTACCAAATCAATATTACAATTATGGGAAATGGCTTCAAATGATCGGATATGCATCCTGATGCGTGACTGGTGATTCCAAAGAAACACTACCAACGATGCTACAGCGTTGAAGCCAGTTTCGTTTGGTGCACGGAGCTATTTCCTGATTCAGCACCGTGTTGCCTTCGAACATGAGTAGTAGCATTTTTTACTCTCTGTACATGTGATGCTGCTACATTCTGTCCTAATTACAAAATACTGCTGTAAAACTTTGCAACACATGAAGGACACAGTCCCTAATAATAAACCTTTCATGTCAATGCAAATTAGTCATTGTGTGTGTGTGTGTGTGTTGCATTGCAGGTGTGTGGGTTTACATCTTGTCATATCAGCTGCATACAATGAAGAAAGTGACAGTTGTGTTGCATTTGTCATATACTGTGTTATTGCGGTTTTGTTGAAAACGCATAGCTCGAGTTTGATCTAATCTTTGACTTTTAGCTTGTGCTCTAAAATAAAAAGAAACCGGAATGAAGACGAATAGTTATCATATTTGATGGTGAGCTTGTCTAATCGCTAATTGCTACGAATATGCTAAACCAACAGCTGCCTGTCTGTCATGCTGACTGTTCGGCCTGATTTGTCACATGACTTAATAACTGAGCGACTTGATCTACTGGATTTGTTTCAACGCAACACATTGTACATTACTTGGCTATATTTTGCTTTTTATTTACTTTTATTATTATTATTACTTGTATTGTTTATTGTTTGATTTTAGTTTTAACTGTAGCCTTAATGCTCTTTTTATTACTTTTAATCTAAAATCCATATTCTGTGTTGGGGAAGACGCGTTTTGCCGTTGTGTCTCATGCTGCATCTGACAGGGAAGCCCCCTAGGAAGGCTGAGCGGCAACGTCAAAGCAAGACGAGTAAACATAATGATTAAAAGGGAAGTAGGGAAATGAGGAAAACATCCCCCAATTTAGAGACAAACAATATTTATTGCCCAAACACGAGGAGAACATATGATGTCAGAGTTTACAGGTCACCTAACACAGAAACCTTTTCTCCAAAGGGTGACATTTTACAGCAGAGCCTGGAGGCAGGTACTCACTTGTTTCTGGAGCCCCCCCCCCCCACACACACACACACACTTCCTCCCTTCTGACACGCACACAAGCAGCAGCCATCGCACACATTAGCTGCACACGTTCACCCTAATCTAAGCTGCTTGACCCCACCCCAGGGCTGAGGTAAAACATCATTTTAGAACAGGTTCCCTTTTAACCCTCATCGCACCGGGCGAGATGCCGGGCCACGATAAGCCTGGACCTCCACTTCACCCCCGGGGGAGTCGGACTGATGGCATCCAACGGTCTCCATTCTGTACAATTGGATGTGCTTTCGCTGAGGACGGCGGCGTCTCGTGACTGACTGGGTTCTCATTTTAAGGGAGACATAGGCATTAAACCCAGTTATTATGACTGTAATAAAGCCTCACACCAGCTCACATGTGCAGTAAATCATGATGATTATTTGTGTGCATTGGGTCTCTGCAATATATCCCCTCCTCTCTCTCTCTCTCTCTCTCTCTCTCTCTCTGTGGTGCCTGAGTTTCATTGCACGCTGTTGTTCCCAGAGTGACTGAGAGGTTCGCGCTCAACAGACTCCTGTGGAAGTGCAGCTTTTAATAAACAGAAAAATCCTACAGGGAAAGCGAAAGCCCCCCCTTTTTTTTTTCTTTAGGTGGAAAAACTGAGACGTCTCCCTCACTTTTCAAACACACCTCACCTCATGGCTGAGCCCACTTCTCTGTGGAGAATTGAGTTTCCTTATTAACGCGTCCTCTCCTCCTTCACATGTTCTTTGCCTCTCGTTTGCTTTTCCTCCCTATCATCTCTGCTTTTGTACTTCTTAATCATTACCAAGCCTCCTCACTCGGTATCTTTACTCAGCGACATGGTTGAAGGGTCGCTCCATTCATTAGCAGAAATGGGGGGGATGTGGCCAGTGCAGGAATGTATTTGAAAGTCTGTAATTGTTCTCCTTGAGTGCCAGAGCTTTTATGATGAAGCGGAGCTTTGCAGCAAATGGCAGCTTTTACTCAAACCAGGTTTGCAAACTTCTTCCTATGCGGACTGGATTTTCTCTGCTGATGAGTAGGAAACATTTTGAGTTGTGGCACCTTGTTTAGACATCAGTTGTACCGTTTTTGCAATTGGCTTTAATTGAGACAAATCGACGCAAATGATGCAGTAAATTGACACGTCTGCCGGAAGTGGCGTCTTTCCCTGAGAGCTCACGACACTGCCAACCAGGAAAAACACCAGCAACTTAATCGATGTGACAACACAGGCTCAGCAAAAAGCCACAACACAGTGGAAGTGACTGTGACCGAAAACCACGGCAGTCAGTTAAAAAAGCACAGTATAAAACATTTAAGCACACGGCCTTGGTTGGATTTTGATTTGTTACTTCAGACTGGATTGACTTTTCCCATAATCTTTTCTATTTCTGTACGGTATTATCTGTGGATGCTCAACTGACTGTGTGAATTTTATTGCTCCACTTCTGGATGCTGCTGATGGGAAAAGCACCTCCAATATTTGTCCTTCCTCTACTAAAGAGCAGGAAAACCAAATGAGTCCTAAACAAACATAGAATGAAGCATAAAGCACAAGTATCACCATCTGTTTTTTGCTTGTTTTCGGCCAGATACTGACTCCACTTTATCAATGTTGCTCTAGAAGCTGTCTTTCCCACTTAAATGCATTCACACACGGGACGTGTCACGATAAGCGCTTCAGAAATCTCACCCGGGATAAGTCGAAAGGCAACGTTAAAAACCAGGCGGCATGAAATAGATCATCCGTCTGAAAAAAAAAAAACGCTAAACAAACCTTGGCACAACATATTCTTCTTACTCAGAGCTGTGATTTTGAAATACACCAAGCTGCCATCTGCCCCGTTCTCCTTTCCTGTCCTCTGCAGCCAAGCTGTGATGACTCAAAATGATCGGGTTAGGAACAGGATTTGTCGAAAATGAAAATAGAGACGCTTGCCCGCCCATGTGTTAGTTGAAACCATCTCGTACGTTTGGCCGCCGCCGCGCGGATTCGTGTCACGGGGCTGCCAAGGTATCCAAGTTGGCTTTTTCATCTCCATTTGGCTCCAGAAAGCACTGACATTGCCACCAAAAAGTCAAAAAGTCTGTGCGCTACCTTGCTGCAAAACGCTGGGAACGTGGTGCACAAGCTGCTGCGAGAGCTGCGATCCACGTATGGTCTGCTTGGGATTTGGCGCCTGTAAAAAAAAAAAACAAAAAAAACAAAAAAGGCAGTTAGCAGCCGTGGCGCTACACAATTTTGGTCATTGTCTCAAATTGTTCGCCGTTTCAACGTTCTTCCACGCAGACACTAAAACCAACGATGGCCTCGGTCATTTGATGTCCATCTGTCTCCTTTATCCGCGACTAATCACAGACTGTGTGTAGTCAATTGCAATTAATCACAGGTTTCATTTACTCAGCGTTTGTGGGGTTTTTTTTAGAGTTGAATGCTCTTATGGACGTGGGATTGGACACGTGGTGCTGATGGCTGAGGGGAAATTCATCGATTTCACAGCAGCAGATTCCCATGTGCCTCCCCGTCCTTTTTATCTACGTGAAAGAGAAACTGGTCCTGATATAAATCACTGGGCGAAGTTTCAAACGAATGAAGAAACGATTGCCCTATCATTCACTGAACCCCCCCCCCCCCCCCCTCCTCCCCCTCCTCCACGTGGTTCACCGATACAGCTGGTAGAAGGAGTGGGGGGGGGGGCTGGTGCTGTGAGGACTCCAGCAGAAGTTGCTCAGTTTTTAAGTTAACAGTCAGCATAACACACAGACAGCTGTTGGTTTAGCATATTCATAGCAACGAGACAAACTCACTGTGGTTAAGAAAATACTGATCATCACCGAGGGGCTTGTTGAATATGTGCTACTTTTATTGGCTTTTGACTCGCCGAGATGTATTTTGACGATACGATAAGAGTTTTCCAGAGATCTGTGTGTGTGTGTGTGTGTGTGTGTGTTTACGTCCATTACATAGACAGCAGAGAAACTGCATCTGAAGCACCAGGACTATAACTTCACCTCTGCTGTTCTCACTCGGTGAGTCACTCGCCCTGTGGAGCAGGTGCAGATGAGGCGACAGGTCATCATATGGACTTTCATGACAGTTGCGTGTCATACTGTCGTGTGTGTGTGTGTGTTGAAAACGGAAACCTGGGCTTTTAAACTCGTAGAAAACTTGTAAACGCATAATTACTGTTGACTGAAGCCTTTTACTACAGCCCTTCTGTAAAAGGAGAGGTGGTCCTAATGTTGTGGCCGCCCAATTTAAAATGAATGAGGTGGCCACAACATTAGAACCAGCTCTTCATATAACGCCCTCCATTGATCTTAATAATAAACAGCGAGTAGAATTATCACTTTTCTGACAGTTTTCTTCTAAAAGATTAAGTTCCCTCAGAGAACGAACTTCTTGGTTGTATTTTAATTTAGGAGGGGGAAGTACTCTCTCAAAGTGTATTGGTCTCTGTTGACCCCGCTCGTGTAACTGCTCCCTCCCTCAACAAACCCATAACCTGGGTTACCTCAGTGGGGACTCCCCCCGGTGATTGACAGGCACCTTTCGTCCTCCGTTCCACTGTGTTTGGAGACTGAAAGATTATCTACCCAGCATCAGCTCCTTCCTGCTCTGTCTTTTTTCCGTCCATCCTAACCCCCCAACACCCCCCCCCCTCCCCCTTCTCTGTCACTATAAAAACAAACCGATCTTTATCCACACAAATAAAACCGTGTGTGGGTGAAAGCGCACGTGTACATATGACATGTGCGTGTGTGCGTGTGTGTGTGTGTGTGTAAGTGTTCATTGGCTTATAGCTTCAAAAATGAGGTGAGAATAAGGTGCTGGATATAAAATTCATGGGTGAGTTGTGCAGAAAATAATAAGGGAGAAATCTCTTTGAGCTCCTCTAATGCAGCTAAAGTGCATGTGTGTGTGTGTGTGTGTGTGTGTGTGTGTTCGCCCTCCTTAAGTGCAGATATGGCTGTAAGTATATAGAGCTGACTGTGTTATTACTAATGCAGGTTCGTTTTGTGGATCAGAGGCGTAATGAAGTAAATAACTCTGGGGCTGTTCACGTTGGGCAGCTGTCACTGAGTTGCACGTCAATTTATTTCGCTTTCTGGGACGACAGAGCGAGGGATGAAAAACTAGGATAGACGGCAGGTTGGAGGGAAGCACAGGTGAAGGCGGGCGGAGGGAGGGGAGAGGTGATTGACACACAGCCCAGTCCAATCTGTACACAAGGCAAAAGTGTGGATGTAGAAAAATGGATGAACAGCTGACGGGACACTTTCTTTTAGGTCTTTCTTAAAAGGCAGACAGTGCATCGTACTCACAAATGCAGCGCCGGCACTCTGAGCTGGCCGATTATCCGGGGGTTCACCACTTTGCTCAAAGCTTATCAGCGCTAATTTATGGCCGAGAGTGCGAGGTCAGCTTCCACTAGTCTTTCCAGTCAGAAGCCCACGTCTCTAATGTTTAAACCAGCAGTTCCAAACCTTTTTGAGCGTGTGAGGATGAGAAATGTGCACATTTGACCTTCTCGTCTACAAGTTTTGAGAAGTTCAGCCAGAGAGCGACTTTCCCATTCGACGAGTGTTTCACTGTAATACTTTTCTCCTCAAGAGGTAAAACTGCCAAAACAGTTCAGCGGAAAGAAAAATACCAAAAAAATAAATAAATAAAATCTGTGTTTTTCCTAATTTTCTATTTTGTTAAGTCGTTTTGCAACATCTCAGATTTATCTTGCAACTGCCTGGGGGGGTCAGGACCCCCTCAGGTTGTAAATCCCCGGTTTAAACTACAGCAGCCCTCGGGAGCAAAGGCAGCACAAAGTGGTAAGACATGAATCACTGGCTGAATTATTCAAAGCCTTTTCCAAAACCTGCTGACTCCAGATTTTAAGGGAAATGTAAAAGAAAAACAAAAAACAAAAAAAACTTCCGCCTGAATTAAATGAGTACTGTATGTGTATATTTGTATACATCGGTACTTTAAAGTTATTTGCAGCAAATAAGGGTGAAGCTCTGCATTTGCATGACCAAGATAAATACCTTACATATAAACCACTTGGCATGTGAGCTGATACGAAGTGATTCTGATTTTGTTTACAACATCATTACAGCAGGAGGAATTAATTTACTCACTTTCCTCTACAGGCCCGGGTCGGCCTGGAGCCAGGGCTTACTCATTATTTATGTCGCACAAATTCGCCCCAAATTGCATTTCTGTGGCCTTTTCGCGTTTAGTTGCCAAAAGAGATTATCTGCCAGCCGTGTGATGGTTTTAAATATATAATGTGGGGTTTTTTTTTTTTTTCCTCAAGGTTGAGTATGTAAAATAATAATTATGTCAGTGCACAGCTGCAGTAAATTTCATGTGTGGGCTCCACAGCCCGTGTGAGCCTCCATGAACATCCGACCGAACCGAAGCGTCGCCGGCTAGTTTGATCCATCCATCCTTTATCTGTAACCACTTATCCTCTTCAGGGTCACGGGGGGTCCTCGGTCAAGAGCTAGGAATCCCACGCAGGCACATAAAACAACTCCACACAGAAAGGGGTTCGAACCAGGGACCTCCTAGCTACGAGATGGCCGGGCTAACCACTCCACCACCTGCCCCGACTACTGTGATATCAACACTGCTCCGTCGTCAGATAGTGTTTAGACTCGATACTTTTTGTCAGGATGCAGGTTGTGGTGAAGGGGGTCAAAGGACACAGGACTCCAGTGAGAAGAGGCTGTTTAAACGCTTTACTGGTCATTTGAGAGGGTCCGGACGAGTGACCTATGGGGGCTTTTTGTTGAGCAGATCAAGGCGCACGCTTTACCACCGCGAGGATTGGTTTCCTTTCTCCATTTACACCGTGAAGAGAATCGTTAGCCGACCTTAATGAAATAGCTCGAGTTGCCTTTGATTTAATCACAGCTAAACCACACGGGTGGCAGATGAGAAAATGAGTTGAGTCGTGTTTTGTAATGCACAGACAATCTATTTAGTTTAATTATAAGGACTTTTAGTGATGGCTGAGTGTTTTTGCTCCATCTGCTCTTTTTAACTGAGATGAACCTAGATAAACTTACATACTTATATATTCGGATACAGGAGAGGAACCGACAGAAAGCCCCCGTGAACCTGTGTCACTACAAACGCAGTTGCATTTAGCAGTCAACAGATGGCAGGATGCAGCCAGATCATTTGTATGCAGACAGACACGTGCACACACACACACACAGATATACGCAGCAGGGGCCGGCAGAAAACCACGTCAGGCTGCAGAGGACAGAAGGTTCCCCTGCTCTTCTGTGATTAATGGGCAGATTGAGGCTGGAGCCAAAATGGAGGGTGGGCCAGTCTGCAGCCCACTAATGAGGTGATAATGGAGAGGTGGGCAGCCAGGTCCACCACAAAGCAAAATGGTGGAGGCACCATGGGGACTGGTTTCAGAGGCAGGCGGGCAAGCTTCTCCAGTGGGCATCCATGTCTTATTTCTCAGCGAAATGTTTTGAATAGTGTTGGTGGAGGGAGTCGGCATGTGGGGGCTGCTTACATCAATTTTCCACAATGAAATAGGTGGTTGTTTGGCTCGCCTCAAAGCACAAATCATGCACTCAAGCTGTGAGAGCATTACACTGTGAATGCTACTGCTGCAAGAGGCAGATGATGAAGAGATGAAGAAATATGCCGTGTGCGACAGTGATTGCTGGGTTCGGAGTAAGTGGGATTGGTCGTCCTACTGGAGTTAGAGCAGAGGCGTCATTGCATCAGTCACTGTAAGCGTCAACACGGGATCTTTTATCATGCTCGTATCGGGGGGGGGTGGGGGGGGGGGGGGTCGGTGGAGAACGATTTATTTCGGCATGACTCATTGAGTATCTGATGCAAGGCTGTAACTACATTTGCACCACTGGCAGGGCTGGATGTTTGCGAGCTGATCGGGAATTGGAAAGATATGCATTTGGCCTGTTTGACCTGTTTGGCTGAGAATAAAACCGAACTGTGAATCACGATCCACCTGAACGCAGCACATATGCAGCTTTTCTTACTGGAGACTGATCAGCCAGTAAAGGATCAGTTCACCTACATTTGTCTACAGTACCACAGTGCAATGCAGGGACGCCGGTGAGGGACACAGTTCCACGGGACTGAAAAAAACCAAAACAAAATCTGTTTCCTGAACGTGATAACTGAAAAGAAAAAAAACCAAACAAGCAGGATTTGCCCTGGAGAAGGACAGTAACCAACTCTGTCTCCTGAAAACAAGGTTTCTATGCAATAAAAGTTTGAGTGCAGATGTAACTGCAACCACATGACGTTGCGTATTTGCAAAATAGGAACATGTTGATTTGATATTACACAATATTCCCTTTGACTACAGTGATTTTTTTACCATTTCTATACTTATGCACAGGCACCAGTAGCACTTAGCTAAAGTAAGTCTGGAGAAAGACTGTGGTCTTGTTTAATTTGCCTTACGTAGACACACACATCGTGTCCATTAACCTTTACTCAAAACTCCGGCCTTTCTCTGACAACCAAAGTGCTGCTGTTGCTGAAAACCAAGCCACACACACACACACACACACACAGGTCTGTGGTGCTATAGAGCTTCACCTGTTAAAACAGTTGCTAATATCAAATAATTAATATATAGCATTATATTGGCGGCTTATGCGTATGGCACAGGGGGCTGAGTGGGGGAGCTGGCACTTCCCATACTCTTCATTACTGCATGTTAACTGTCTGGGGGAGTCGGTTAAATGAGTCCTGCCTCTACAGTGTCTTAATGTGCACAAAGTATTTCCCCAGTCAATCTGCCTGTGTTACTTATTCCCACAGTAACTTTAAAGCGGCCGCAGTCTACTTCAAAGATGCTCCCTTATCGTCCTGAACAGACCGTCGTCTTCCGCGCAGAGCAGAGTCTGGGTCTGTTTATTTCCCTCCAACTTATCCGGGTTTGAAACGTTTGTGTCTTAAAAAGAAAAACCTCTCAGCATCACTGTTTCTGTGGAAGGGACAACAAAGTGAGTGACTGCATCCATCTAGAGACTTTGCTTTTTTTTTTTCTTTTTTTCTCTTTCTTTCCTACTGCAAACGTCGATTGACGGGTGCAATTTCTCGTGCGCAAGTCTCTTGTACTGTGTTTTTTTTTTTTTTTTTTTTGGTGATGTCAGACCAGCCATATCATCACACGTGTCCGTCATCATGTGGATGGAAAGATACATAAAGATTTTACAGGAAATACACATCTGAGTCGTTTCCATGGCTCCTGTCGTCGTCTGAGACATCGCCAGCAAAAACACAACTTTTAGATGTGATTTAATCCCAAATATACCGATGTCTTCGTGTTTCTTGGAAACTTTTTCCTTCACCACATTATATTTTTCAAAGCAAGGCGACACTAAACTAGCAAATAAGGTCGACTCCATAAATAAAACCCCGCATTCGAAAATGTTTGGCTGCAACCGAAACCTCTGCAGGATTTGTATTTGTGCTCCCACTGAATTGGATTATGCTTGTCTCTGTTTCCTCGTGTCTTTGTAGTGAAAATTGATGGTACTTTTTTACTTGCATTCATTGTAAAGATGTCTTTATTGAATTTATGCGAAGCTACACTCTGTGTTTTGAATTCCTAACGTTATCTTTAGTCAGTCTGTGTATTTTTAGCACGCTAATTGTCCCTTTCCGACCACACAAGGGGTATCTCTCTCCTAAGGCTTCCTCTTTTTTCATCCTAATGAGCTAAGTGTCTTTTATATCTTTTTTTTTTTTGTCTTCTTAAAAAAAAAAGCTTAGGCTGAGCTGGGAAATGGCTGATGTTAGGGGACTTTGCTTTTAAGGGCCTCTGTAGGCCACCACACAAGGACACGCCGGGAAACGTTCCCCCTCCTTTGACCGATTGCACTTTTATATTTCTACTTCAAATAAGTAGTTCTGACATATTCACATGATGTATCCCTCAGTCGGCTGACAGAAATCAGTTAGCGCTTTGATAAATGATAGAAGGCTTCATATACCATTTGCTGTGGCAGCATTTCAGTGATATTTCAGGCTGCTGGTCGGACAAAGAAAGCAATTTTTAGACGTGACTCCGGCTTTAGTTTGATTCCAATGATTCCCACTGTCGTCCCGTAGCTGCAGTTTGGACTGATCCATAGTTATGCACGGAGAGATAATGAGTGTTGGAAGACGAAGCAGCATGAGACCAACCAAAAACGCTGGGCTGGTGGTTCAACCCCTCCCACAGTCCAAACACATGCATGTTAGGTTAATTAGTTACTCCAAATTGCCTGTGCATGTCTCTCGGTGTTGGCCCTCAGATAGACTGGAGACCTGTCCAGGGTGTCCGCTGCCTCTGGACCAATAACCGCTGGTAAAAACTTTGCCCCTTTAGTGGAATAAAATGATTAACATATATAGCAGAACCTTGAGTGCAGCTGACTTCCATCACTGTGTTTAAATTGTAATTCCCTTTCATCTCTAATATCACTGATTAATGTTGATAATCAGTGTAGCTGATTATTATACTGGAAATGTCCCAAAGTGGTGCTAAAAGCACCACGGTGGAGTGATGCAGGCATATTTTATGGCACCAATAATGGCTAAAACACTGCTACCAGTACTGAACTTCACTATTTATTGTGCAGAATTTCACTTTTTTTTTGTAAAAATGTGCTTCAAATCTTATCCTAATGGTAATAAGTTCATTTAAGTGATCTTAATAGTTTAAGATGAAAGTAAAACCTTTGGGATCTGGTCATATTCATATTTATTGATATTTGTGTAAAATGATTGAATCGGGGTTATTCGATATCGGTGTTTAAGGACTATGATTAAGATTCAGGGCCTAAAAAAAAAAAAAAAAACGTGATCAGAATTTCTCCCCCCTTGCCCCCCGCACACCGCCCCCCGCACCCCGCCCCGCGTGTGATCACGCATCTATATGCACAGATCCGAGCCGCAGGTATCGATTGCCTTACAGCGCAGGTGTCTTTCTGCAGCCCCCGTTTATGAGCCGCGGTCGGACTGTGTCTGGAGCTGTGAGGATTTAGTATTACGGCTGAAGTCCTCTTGGTGACGCTCTGCTGACATCACTCTGATATTCCCCACTCAGGTCTCCGCACCACACACACACACACAAACACACACACGCAGGCACCGTCGACTCTCGCACACTCGGTCCACACTTCCCATTTCGCTCCGCACACCGTGGCCAAGACGCACCGGCGCACAGGAGCAGCCGCGGGCTACCTGAGCGCACTGCGGCCCGCATCGGGAGGAGGTGGACTCTTCCTGTCGTTACGCGACTCAAAGAAAGCGAGAAAGCAAACACTCGGCCACGGAGGCGAAGAGAGAAACGGCAACTTGGCTGGTTTTAACCCAGGCGGTCTGAAGTGAAGTCGAAGTTTCTTGGCTCATCGGAGAAGGAATAATTTGGAGCCCGTTCGCTCCACACGGCGCTGTTGTGGATTTGTAACATCCACCTTGTCTCCCGATTAGAAGAATGGCAAGAGATTACGCAGCGCGCTGGCCGGTCTCTCCGGCGAGGAACACTTGGCTGGTGGCAGCGGCGATCCTCCTCCTCGCACCCCAAGGTAAGACAAGGCGAGCTGCACGGTCCTGAAGAGCCGCTCACGCCTCCTGTGTTATCCGCCTCTGTCAGCCCCGTGCGCCCTGCATGTGGGCAGCGCTCGGCGCTTCCAGCCGCGCCGCCCGCTCGCTGGGAGTGCTGCATGTTTCTGTGTGTCGCGTCTCTAGCTCCTCTCTGGCTGCTGGTTGCTGGTCTGCGAGACCTGTTGTTAAAGTTCACTGTCGAAGCTCTGGGTCCAGCTCAGTTTTTGGTACGCCACGATACGCGAGGCGTGGCTCTCCTGCTTCGGCTTGTGTGTGTGTGTGGTTTTTTTTGTCCTAATTCCTTGCAGCTTCAGGCTGCAGGTGACTGTTCGGGAAACCTAATCCTCCCTGAGCTTCTGCAAACCTTTCCTACACGTCTGACCTGTAATCTGTGTTTACCTGCTGGAGAGGGGTCGTAGGGAAATGCGGCGCACGTCTGAGCACTAACATTTTGTAGGACGACTGCAGCACTTGGCTCGCATTCTGCAGAGCAACAGGGTGGTCGGTTATGAGAATTGCTCGGGCCCCGGCTCTTCAGGTGGCCCTTAAGCACTGAGTGCCACTTTGTCAAGAGCTTTTAATGAACACGATCCACGATGTGTAGAAATATGGCGTTATTTTCTTATGTAATGCGCACAAAAGGCACAGATTTGAAAGAAGCCAAATGCATTAATTG
The DNA here is from genome assembly GCF_033026475.1 of Channa argus. Classification (NCBI taxonomy): domain Eukaryota; kingdom Metazoa; phylum Chordata; class Actinopteri; order Anabantiformes; family Channidae; genus Channa; species Channa argus. The sequence goes on from NC_090197.1 coordinate 7,506,924, forward strand.
TAACTGTTTGTAGGGAGCAGTATGCATTGATCCAGTGTTTAAGAGCTCTCCTGATAGTCTCCTTAGTAATAAAACACTGTTGGAATTAAACCAAGATTGTAGATGTGTGCAGGAAATGATGGAAATGTGCTGAGAGAGGTTGTTTCAAAGTGCAAACAAATACCACCATAGATGACAGCAGCCGCTTAGCACCATATAAGGATTAGTGAAACATTTTTAAACGACTGAAAATAAGTTCAAACACGACAAATTTTAGATTTGTTTTCTTTGCAAACACCAATGCATCCGGATGCCTTGCGATAAGCCAGTATCAGTATCATCGCTGCGTTTATGGGACGACCTCTACTGTAAACCTGCCGCTGAATTAATGATGCGAATGTCACAGTAAACATCAAGAGCTACAAAATGCAAACGCGTACGCAGACTGCACAGTGGTTCTAGTGAGCCCACTGTCACTTTACCCGATAAGAGGTTTAGTGTCACTGATGCCATAAGTGGCAGTAAATAAGATTACTTGCAGATAGTTGATGGGGAAAATGAAAACCAAAAACCAAAGTAGGCATCAACAAAGCTCTTGCTGATTACCATAGCAACACTTTACATCCCTGTATAAACGTGAGAGTGATAGATATGGAGATAAACCATCGTCACAAACTGTAATATCATGACTAAAACGTGCTGTGCTGAGTGGCACAGACGTGCACTAACTCCCAGCAGAAACAATTTTCATACTCCCCCCACCCCAACCCCCACCCCCCCCCCCCCCCCCCCTTCCCAACTGGGACCGGCTACAAAATTCATAACAGCAGCCAGTCAGGCTACAGTGATCGGCATAAAAATGTGTGAGCTCGCTCTGTCAGCACGAATCTGTCAGCTTGTTGTTTTCACCTGGGTGTAACTAGTATCATCTGTCAGAGCTGTCCCCAAATTGTCACCCAGGAAAAGAAGAAGATGGGTCATTATGGAGCCTGGAGATGTGTTGCCTCGTGCGTTGACGCACCTCGGAGGCATAGCTCCGAGATCAAAGCGCTCGGGAGGGCAAATGACTTCAAGGCCGCGAGCCCCCGATTTGCACTGCGCCGTAACATCTGTTGCATAATAGTTGACAACAAGAAGCCTGAGACGGGAGGAAGATTTAACCTTGATTGGAATTTGCTTCGTAAAATTGCTGGGTCTGTTTGCTTAGTTTGAGCCAGAACAGGAAAACCCCTGTGTGAAGCCCGAACACTGAAGAGCGCAATCCGGGATGGTGTGAGGACGACAGACAGTCAGCTGAGACTCGGCTACATCAGGCCTGTATTGTTAAAAAGCTGTCAGATTGTCATGACACTATCCCCACAGGTTATGAATTAATTTGAACATGCAGCAACACAACTGTCTTGTTGGAGGAAAAACCTCCACACTCACAAATGCAGCTGCTTAACCAGCCAGTTACTGACACCGAAGGCGGAAAATAGAAGCTCGGGGGTTCAACAATGTCCTGTGCTCAGGATCCGGGATCTCGATCGGTTTTTAAATGATGTGGAAAAGACACGAGGGCTCTTGAATGAAAGGGTCAACGGCACCGGTGCAACTTTCGCCGTGTCCCTCTTCAGAGAAGCAGGCAAAATGGAGTTGATAGGACACCGTTCTGCAGCAAGGATAATTAAGTCACTTCAGGTGCCCCCCCACCCTCCCCTCCCCTCCTTCCTCCGCCAACCCCTCCCATGCTCATCTCTATAGGCCCGAGCTAGTGCTGAAATGTCAATGATGATGAGTCCCCTCGACGGCTCGGTGGAGACGAAGGGCTGATTAGCTTATCACTTGGAGAGCAGGCGGCCGATGATTATCGCCCTCAGAGCAGCGCGGGCTGATTATCGAGAGCTGTTATTAATGACTCATCGTGTGCCGCGCGTTGCCCCACGTTGCTGTTTGTCGGTAGCGTGTAGCTGTGTGGACCCAGTGCAGCGGCTGCAGCGTGGATCTCTCATGGCTTTCCTCCATCCGAGGGCCCGGGACGGGCAGGAATCCCGGCTTCTTCTCTTTGTGGGCTAGCGGGCATTTTCCAAAGCCACCGTTGCTGCAGTTTAAATTAAGGATGCAGGGAATATCCAATTCCACCGCTTAATTATGAGGCATAAACAACTTTTAAACAAGCGTGGCGTTCCAGACATTAATCTGCGAGCTGCCCCGTACAGCAAGTTGTGTGCTTTTGGCCTCTGGGGGCACGAGCACAATTATCTTCATTTTTTTTCCCTTTTGCAGGGTGTTTTGATGAACTGTTGCAACAAGCCTCGAGACTAAAAACCTCCCAATATTTCAAAAGCCAAGAGCAGCTAGGCTAAAAATAAACAAATAAATAAATAAATAAGTGGCATTAATTTTCCCAGTGTAACGAACATATTTTCACACTTCGCATGAATCCTGCTCCAGCCTCACACAGTCACCCAGCCCCCCGGGGTGGAAAACAACATGGATGCCTCCGCCATCTGTGGCAGGGAGGTCCCAACCCACTGTGGCGGATGGCAGATATACTAAATGTCAAGGAGTGTATCTCAAGTGACGTGATCGTGTGCGTGTGTGTGTGTGTGTGTTTTTTTGGGGGAGGGGGGGCATTGTTGCCTTGACAGTTGATCACATATCATCACGGGGTTGAAATGTCAATGGCAGCAGCTAGTTGCTTCACCGGAGCCTTGTCGTCGTAAGAAACTGGATTTAAAAGGTGCTTTAACCAAAAGGTTTTAAAGACATAAGAGTTTTAGATAAACGCAACAAAACGGAGCCACCGAGGGGCAAAGAGGCCCAGCAATTCATCCACACGGTGCGATGATGTGCATTTAACGACAGTGACGACTTCGCCTCTGAGTCTGAGAGCTGCCAACATTACAAACACAAGCTGCCGTCGTGTCGGGGGACCAGAGTTGAGCGGCTCTGGGTCCCCGACCTCGCAGTTTGAAGCGCGCCGGCCCCCCGCTCAAATGTCAATGACTCCTCGTGGTGATAATCGTCCCCTCGGGAACAGACCGTGTTGTGCTGTTCATCGAGAGCTCGTTAATGACCCCCACCGACACAAACGGCGTCGTAATGCCGCCGGGTGTTTAGTTTGTTCGCCGTTGCCTGGGCCTGTCGAGCGCGATGGTGATTCGCGCCCAGACAAACACAAAGTCAGGCCGCTGCGAGAAAATGCGTTTTCCTCTCAATTACAGGCCCTTTTCACGGGTTAACTGACAGACGTGCGCACGGTGTTGCATCATGTTGCTCTCCGTGCTTTTGTTTGTCTGCATTAATGTTTAACTTTGTCTCATTTTAATATCCGCCGCTGGGGTTTCTCATTGATCCAGGATTAAAATGTTAATGACTTCCCACAGTTCTTTGTGCGCCGATGAACGATGGACTCGTAAACTCTGTGTTGGTGGGTCTTGCATAATGCTGGTTGATTATTTTTGTACAATCAAAGAAGTACATTTGATGCTCTGCTATTAAAAAAATATATAAATAAAAAAATTCCCATGGCTGCAATTAATGACCAGGGGTAGAGGTGAGCTTGTAGGTCACGCTCAGAACTGGTTGTCATGGTTACAGCTTTTGCGGATGAGACAATTTCGCATTTCTTTGTTGTGCAACCATGTGCGATCTGTGTGTGTGTGTGTGTGTGTGTGTGTGTGTGGTTGTGTGTGTCTTTTTGTAGAAGGAGCTGTTGCTGTTATTAGGGGAAGAGGTTAGGATCATGATTTCTGTAAGAAGCTCCATCGGTCTGGTTTGCTGAGAGGTCGGGAAGCAGGTTTTAATTCATCACTCTGTCTGCCAAGACCCAACGTGTGTGTGTGTGTGTGTTTGCACTTTGTCAGCATTTTCTTCCTTTTTTCATTCCACACTTCTGAGGAAACCTGTTACTAAGCAAATTCCCGATCGCGTTTCTCGAAATACAGCGTATCATGGCTAACACCTTGGCATTCCTCAGTGAATCTTCAGCAAACAGGTGTCGGTGGGGAAAGGGATTACAGACGCAGGCAGTGGGAACAGCAGCATGAATCACAATGGAGCTGATCCAAGGAGGAAGCTTTTTGTTTTTTTTGCATTCAGCTCTCAGGGTCCAGGCAGCTTTCACTGACTGCATCATGAATGGGCCTGCAGCTCTCTCACACACACACACACACACACACACACACACACACACACACACACACACACACACACACAAATGATCAGTGTGGCCACCCTCCCCTGGTTTGACTTTTACCGCTATGCAGAGTAAAGGAAACTTCCAGCCAGCATTTCATACCCCGCTCAGTCTTTCATTTTCTCGTTCCTTTATTCACCCATTTTTTTGCCCCCCCTCCCCTCCCCTCCCCTCCCTCAGTCTTATTCTCTTGCCCTCTCTTTTGCTGTCATTCTTTTGCTCACGACCCCATTTTCAGCCGGCCTGGCTGGCTGCCGCGCGGCGGCAACAGCTCCCGAGCGGGGGCCCTTTTTTGTTGGAACAGCTATTGCTGGAATTGAAAAAGGGTGCTTCCTCCTCCTCCTCCTCCCTCCATCCACTGCTCCTCTAGGCCTCATTGTTTAGAAATGAGGGAGGGAGGGTAGAGGGAAGCGGGGGGGGGGGGGGGAGTTAAATTGTGAAAATGTTTAGACAAGCATCCCTGGTTTGTCTCTCGGTCTGTCCTGAGCTCACCACTTCCACTCACCTCACTGTCCATCCTCTCTCTTCCTTTTTCACTCACTCTTTCCTCTCCAGAAAGAGTCTGCTGGTGACAAAATGGAAATTGCTTTCAACATTTGTGTGGGAGTGCAGCTGTGGGTCAGGCTTTGATGTGACTTTGTGACATTTCCCGTCGTACCCATGTGGGCAATTAATAACCGCAGTAACATTGTTTGCTTCACTTGTATCATCATGGAGCCTTTATCTGGGTATTTTTTTTCCCCATCAAATTCTGTGCTGCATTTCATAAAAACTCACCACGCCGGCAGTAATAAAACGTGTTTAAAGAGCATTAAGTGCACCAGTGCTAAACTGCAGTGTAACCATATCAAGTAGTGAGTAAAGCTACTCAAAGCTCAGAAGTTGGATTTAATGCAAAGGTAAAGGTGTTAAAAAAAGTGTGGAGCAGATATAATATGTGTGTTTGTTTCACTTTTAAACCGCTGAGTGCTCACTCACACACACACACTCACACACACTCACACACACAAGTAGGCAGCTGTAAAGATTTATGTACTTGTAGGTAAGAAATAAAGTTTGTCATAACCTCATTTCCTGTATCTAACTTAGAGAAAATCCCTGTTTGGGCTGCGTTAGTTTAAACTAAACATAAATAGTTTTAGGTAATTAGCAGCTGCCATGTCGATGACTTTCAGAATCACTCACATCCTGTTGTGCTCTAGGTGAAAAGAATTCACGTTTTTTTTTTTTTTTGCTTTTTGTGAAGTGAAAGCTTTTGCATTGACGGGGATTTACAGTTCACTGCAAGTCAATTTCCTGCCCTGAGTCGATTGTTAACAGTGAAAAGGCCACAGCCTTGTCAATTGTCTCCAAAATGCACCTGTGTTACTTTTCCTGCACTTGTTTCTTTACAAAGCTTTAGAAGCTGATTGTAAATAGTCCTGCAAGAAAATGAGTTATTTCCAGGAGCCTATAATGTGTTTTCTGACAGCTGGTTGGCCTCCTCTTTGACCCTCCAAAAGTACTTGACGCATTATATTTTACCTCCAAACACCAACCAGTTCTGCCTTATCTGAAATTCATAACAGCCAGGGAAACAAAGCGTGGAGGGTGGAGAATCTTAATGTCTTTTTGGAGTGAACGAAGCAACTCTGCACCTCATTGAAGTAATGCAAATGAAACTGGGAAAGAACGGAGAGCATCGATTTATCTCTGCTTCGCCAACCATAAATAACCATCCTTGCTCTGTGTAGCCTGGAGACTGTTTTTGCAGCAAGTTGGGGAGGTCAGCAGCCGACCCCAGTGGCACAGAGAGGGAGAGACCCTGTCTGTATCGATGAAGCGCTTAAAAAAAAGTAAAAACGGGACTAAAGACAGGGATTTGCACAAAGGTTAACAGCCTGACTCTCCTCCTCACCTCCGTCAGCGTCCTTGGCTGCTTCCATATCACCCTTGAAATCGACTGCACGCGCGCGGGACCGCGGCGCCGGTTCTGATCGAGCCCCGTTCGCCCCGACAGTGTTGTTTTTCCCATTTGCATAAGGTGAGCTCACGTCCCTCCTCCTCACCCCTGTTCACAAGCGAGCACTGTTCACACAGCGGCGCATTTCTATGCCAGTCACATGCACATGAAGAGAGAACGCCAGCGTCATTTAGAGTTACAGCCCATTTACTACCGCCTCTGTCTCGTGTACGTTTCCACCAATCACCCTGCAATGCATGCCATGTGTAATTATTATCATTTTTTGTCAGTTTTTAATATAGCAGCTCTGCGGTTATTCCAAAACCTGGCTTGAAATGAATGGCTGTCCTGGCAAACAAAGCAGCCTCCACATGGATGTGACAATTCAGTTTGTCAAGCCTGTGTGTTTTTCCAAGGGATTATTTCCTGGCGGAGTCTTCCGTGTCCTCCTGCGGGTGTCAGGCGACTGACGGGAAACAGACGGGTGAGAAAGTCCTGTCTGCGTTTACATAAACAATAGAAAATGGCTTCCTGGTGGTCTTTATATAGAGATGGGACATCCTCTGGCCCAATGAGGGGTCGCTGGACGTGGGGGCCGCTGATATGAAACAAATTAAAATTACAATTAAACAGACAAAATGGGAAATTGCAGCTCGTGTGTGCATGAGGCAATAATGACCTTTTGACACGGATCTACATTTTATTACCACATGACTTTGGCTGAACTAAGCCTTAAATTCTTTTATGTTTTCCTTGAATTTTGTCTGTTTACTGGTCTAGAAGAATCCTAACGCGTGTGTCGAAAACTGAAGAGGGAAAAAAAACACCGGGGGGAAAATTTGGAGCTTATGAACCTTCTCGATCCACTTTTCAATCTCTGCATGAGGCCAACAGCTCAGGGCTACGCTGGATGCAACCACCAGAATGTCAGGAATCAGCGGAATCCTAGTTTAACAACTTATATGAACCCAGTGAGGATGTAATGTTATGTGACATACTAGAGGGGATCGGACTAACGTCCCCTGTCTGCAAGTTGCAGACTGTGTGTGTGTGTGTGTGTGTGCATGATAAAACTGCAGTGTTCTGTTGCCCTCGGTTGGGGAGCATTCAAACAACAAGCAACACTGGCTCCCAAAAGTTGTGTTTCTGCACAAACAACCTGCAAATTACAAGGTGTTTGGTGAGGAGGGGATTGGCACGTCGCCAAAAATGCTGCTATTCAACCCTTTAATGGCTGTAAAAATTAGTTTTTAAGGTTTTGAGGAACCGCATCCAATGTGACTGACTACGGCATTGTTGAACTTTCCACAAACATGTGTTCGCTCGCATTAAAAAAAAAAAAAACCTTAACCTTAACCAAAAAGCACGTTCGTGGCCTAAACCCAACTGCTTCATTTATTCCCTTTGTATAAAATACAAATAAGTTGTTGTCGTACACTCAAACGGTACCAACACACAGGTTCATCCGCTCCTTCCCAGCCTGATTAATTGCTCATGCATCCCTCTGTAATTCGGCTGTTGATTGAGAGATCCACTGTGACAGCTGCAGCATGTCTCCTTGTCCTGTCTCCCCTTTCTTCTCTGTCTACCCCACCACTCCCCATTAAAAGGAAAAAAAAATGCTCTTAAGTCCCGGCTTTCCAATGTCTAATCTAAAGCTGGGGGGGGGGTGGGTGGAGCTGGAGGGTGGGGGCACTGCTCTATTCACTCAATTCCAGGAGTTGATTTTATTTTTTTTATTTTTGGCCAAAATGGTGTTTTTTGCCACTCGCCATTGATGTGCTGCTGGGACGTACGTATTCAGTATTCCAGACGGATGCAGACATCCGTGCTTTTGACAGTCGTTGATGGACGTTTTCATTTGCATGATAGAATTACAGAATTTTTCAGAGGCAGGATTTTCTATTTTCTCCTTTAATAGTATATCATTGTCAAATGTCTTGAGATATTGCTCGGCGCTTTTCTATAGACCCTTCGGGTTTTTTCGTCTCACGACTCTTTTCATTATTTCTGCTCCCTGCAGCTTTTCGGTGCATACACTTACCTGTCAGTTAGCCACAAGTATCTCTTGCTGTTTTTTTTTTTTTGTTTGTTTTTTTGGCAACAGACGATCACGTCCTCGTCCTTCTCAATTAGACCAAATGAAAGTGCCAAACAGATTAGTGAGGCTGCCGCTGGTAAACATCTACCACTAACATCTGTCATCGCTGTGCGTCATTGTCAGAGTGAATGTGAAAATGTCTCCGCACAAGTGTTATCAAAACAAAGGTCTGTGTTTTATTGGGTTTCGTGTTGGGATGATTAAAAAGGATTTCGATTCTTAGAATGAGACACGGCAGTGGAATCATGAGCAATAAGTGTGTGTGTGTGCATGTCCTCATTTGCTTATGTGGACACATTTTAGCCTTAATACCACTGTTGTCAGTCCACACTTGCTTTATCTTGGACTTGGTGGTTCGGGGTGTGGGTGGTAGAGACGCGTCCCTAACGATGTGACGTATAATCAACAGTTTGGGTTGTAGACCGTGTTCAAATGCAAAATAAATCTTTCCTAGAAGAGAAATGAGAGACGAACCAAAACAAACTCATAAATAAGAAGGAGTAAAGAGGAAATGTGCAGGAATGAATAGTTGTCAGCAAACGATTCATAGTGAACACGAGCAGAGCGTCTGCAGTTGTACAGTAGTTACCGTGTCTGAAAAAGCTGCTGTTTAATGTCTGGGACATGAGGGGAGGACCGGGACTAGAGGACAAGAGGAAAACAAACGGGGTCTGACTTCTTCAACTATCTCTAGTTAGTGGATGCTACAGGTGTGTTTGCATAGGCTTTAATTAAAATGTGTTCAGCTGCTCACAGAGCGTGTTTGACTCTTATTTAGCCACAGAATGTGAGTGTGTGCTTTTCGGAGCTTAGTTACTTTGTGTTCGTTAAATCTGCTAAAACGCTGCGTGGACGTACTGGACGTACTCATTGGAACCACTTACATCACCCGTCTCTTTTAAACTTTACGCAGGTTGTGGAGGACAAACACCGTCACAAGCATCTTCGCGCGGCCGTCACTGGAACTAGAAATAGGTTTTCAAAGTAAAATGTGGACAGTGCCCGTAAATTGCGTTTCTCTCGCTCTGCAGTTTTTAAAAGCGTCGGAGGCGATGAGGTGACAAACCACAAAATGAGGACGTTATTTAAAATGAAATACAGATCCAGTCTAAACTCACAGTAGCCATGTTGATATGAAATGGAAACCTGAGCAGCTGGGGGTGTGTGTAGTGCGCCTACCAATGTTGAGATCCACGTCCTTTATATCCTCACAAGTAGCGTGTGTGTGTGTGTGTGTGTGTGTGTGTGTCAGTGTGTGTGTGTGTGCTCCTGACAACTTCCCTCTGTTAGCTGCAGTGACAAAGCAGCAGTGGAGTGTGTGACGGCTGAGGATGTGAGTCAATGTGACAGACAGAAAAAGATGCTTTCTACACACCCAGACTCTCTGTAGCTGTGAGGACACTGTATCCATCACCGCTTCGCGCCCTGACATCTTACTCCAGCCTAATTTATTCCTTGACCCCAAAACCGAATTGGACACACACCAAACCACATTTTCCTCGCATATCTTTCCCCCCTTTTAAGCCCCTTTTGTTTCTCTTCCCTTCCCTTCTGATCAAAGCCAAGTGCCTCGGGGATTAAGCAGCTCGTGTGTCAGAACCCCACAAATCATTAATGACAAAGTTCCCCTCGGTGTCTCTAAAATTCTTTTACGGCTGACAGGCGTCATGCCACCGGTGAACTGCAGCTGCACTCCTGCTCCACCCATGGGAGGAGGTGTTTGAAAAGATTATATTTTACCGACTTTCCCACTTTAAAATGACAAAGAACGATGTGGGTAAAGGTGAGAAAACTGTCACTGCCTTAATTTTTGTTCTCCTGCCTGATCCAGGAACTAATTTCATTACATTTACCAGTGCAGACACCTACTTTTTATTGTAAAAGAAAGAACATAAAAACCGAAGAACTGACTATTAAACAGAAACTAAGGCTGACAAATAATATTAAATTGTGTTGGAGACGATGAAAGGAGTAATTGTGTTATTATGAGCTTGGAAATTATGGCAATAATCTGCTTGCTGCATTGAAATTGGAATATCCATCCATCCATCCATTTTCTAAACTGCTTATCCTGCTTGTGGGTTTTGGGGGCTGGAGACCATCCCAGCTAGCAATGAGGGAAAAACCTGAACAGGTCCTGAAGGTGAATCCTGTGTCTGTCAAAGGGCTTAAAATGGAACTATAGGTTATGCAATATTATATTATCTATATAAAGTTAATGTGATGCACTTTTCTTTTGTTGCTACAGTGAAGAAACATCAGGACTGATTTGTCAGTACTGAGTTTTTATAAAAACCTAACGTGTGTTCTAATAATATATTCAGATTATTACAGGAAATCTTTGGTATTATTGACACTCTGTGGCCAAGCTGGAAAAATGCTGTTGCAAAGTTTGCAGATGTAGGGCAACACTTTTTAACACTTAATACCACGGCGGGGGACTTTGGGTCGACTCCTTAGTCCGTAGCTAAGCAGATGAATTTCACTGAGGCAGAAGACCACCCCCGCCCCCCTCGGTCTCTTGCTGTTTTTGCTTACCTCAAAAAAAAAAAAAAACTCCATTAACTAGGGAGTTAGGATTTGGAAAATAGAAAATTACCTCTGTGCCGGGGCCTCTGACCTATCTGCCCCCTCATCCCAGAGTCTATTTGCGGGTGTGGGGCTATTTTTCGAAACTGTGTGGATGATTTCGGAATCCGCAGGGATGCGTCCGAGGACGGGGTGCAAAATACTTCCATTGCTCTGGTTTCCCACTGCGCGAGCATCCTGGCAGCGTTGCAGACTCGCTGCCCAGTTGGTCGGCTGGACAGAAGGAACCCGGTCCTAATGAGATGTGCGCAACGCCTCCGCTTGTGTCCTCTCCTCCTCCCAGCATGCAATTTCTCTTGACTCTGTGGTTGTCCGAGCTACAAGTGTCCAGGATCGTGACTGCTGAAGTACAAAGTGACCGTGTCTGAACTGAGAAGTAAAGTGATTTGGACTTGGATCAGCTGCTGTTCAGTATCAAAAAAGTTCATGTTCTAGTGTGAGATAAGTTCATGTAGATTGTTTGTGCTTCTGACAGTGAAATCTCATTAAGGTTGATGTGTGTGGACTGAAAAAGACCCTGAAGGACCACGATGGTGATTTGCATGTTGAATAACATGATACTCATCACATACAGCGCTCAGCAGGCACAGCTCTGATTATTATTAATATTTTTTTTTTTTCTATAGATGCATGAACTACCGAAGTGAAACCTTTCAGTGCAGGAAACCACACAAATGTTCACTGTGTTTTTTATGTTTTTGATAGTGCAGCTTGTTAATGCAGTGAAATCTGCAGCTGCAGCAGAAGCTCCAAGTGCCGGAAAGTGGAAGAACATACCACACTGACCACGGCGGTCGGCAACACGAGGCAGAAAATACAGACGACGTACTTAAACAACAAGTTATGTCTCAAATTCACAAGCAGATATCTCTTTCTTGTTGTGTGGATGGTCGGCGGACTTGGCACATTCCCATCAGGCACCAGGGGAGATGTGGTTTACACAGGGCTGCATACTGTGGCTTGAGTCCTGGATTCTGTTCCAGCATCATTGCAGTGGGATAATTTTTCCTTTTTTTGGGGTGTGTGTGTGTGTGTGTGTGTGTGTGTGTGTGTGTGTGTCCTTGCAAGAAGAATGGAGATGATGACTATGACCATTATTTGTTCACTTTTTAAAAGGAAAAACAAAAACCCACAGTGCTTTGCAGTATCACGCAGCATTTACCACATTAAAGTAGACTTACTGTTCCAGAAAGTGATTGACTTACAAAGTGATTGCGAGAGATGAATTTTTTAAAAAAAATAGCTTTGGAAGATTAAAATGCATTGGATTTCAGCTTTCCAGTGGATCCTCTGTCTGGCTTTGCACAGGAGGCAATCACAGCGCCGAGCTTATCATTTGCTCCATTACAACTCAGTTGGCTTGAGATGATAGTGAGCATTATGTAATTGACTGTAAGGACTAAATAGGCAATGGGTGCGATGGGTTAAATGCCAATTAGCTCAGTGTGCGTGGGGCTGGATGCAGCCAGGTGGCGCGGAGGGAGAATCATTTGCTCGCTGTGACCCGAAGCAGCTCAGGGCTCTGGGTTCACTCTGTTTGACTCGAGCCGACGCCCCGTCGCCTCCATCCTTGTGTTTTTTTTTTTTTTCCCGGTTTGTTTTGCTTTGCTCGGATGCTGCAGTTAGCGCTCGGTGACAGCTTTCACACTCTTGACTGATGGGCGGCGAGCGAGGACAGGAGGATCTGAACGTGTCAAAGGGAAGGGGCGTCAGGGTCCCGACCTTCTCTCCAGCCTGTCGTCTCATCTCCTCTCCCTTTTCCTCTCATGTTTTATTCCCGGTGCACGGCCGCTGGCGCGTGTAGAGTGGCTGACGGAAGGCAGCACGCACACGCCTGTACGTGACACTACAGTGATCCCCTGCCCTACACACACGAAGTAATTGGTGTTGTATACATGCACGCACACACTCAGTGGCAGCCCCCTGACAGCTATCCAGTCGCCGTCTCTCCTCGCTGAAAACAGATAAAAGCTGGTTTTTAAAGTCTTTTCCCATGTCATCTCTCTCAACTGCTGTTTTCCTCGCTGCTGCCAGTAAAGTGTGGGGGCGTTGGCAGGATGTGTATCTGTCTGTGGGCCTGCGTGACTGTGTGTTCTCGCTATATATATATATATATATAAAGTGTATGTGTTTGCATGCAAGTTGAGGATCATCACTTTATATCTGTGCACGTGTGGATGATGGAGTGAGACGCGGCGACGCAAACGATTACCGACTAAAGCGTTGCGTGTGCACCTGCTAACGCTGTGATCTGCTGCAGCACGACAGCCGAACACTTGATATGTGTCCACGAAAATATGTGCTACGACTGCTGTTGGGTTGTCTAACGTTTTTCAGTATTCTGTGCTGCTTGGGGGGGGGGGGGGGGAGTTTTCTCGATTGGAATAGGTGTCAGAGGGTGTTACTGCGGTGGCTCTAAGCTAAACGTCTGACTAAACCATTTTAGATGAGACGATTCATCATTTACATCAGTTTTCATTAGTAAAAGTATGGTCTGGTTTGGAGTTCAAAAACCTGAATCTTGAATCTTGAATGATATTGGGCCAAGAAACATTGGAAATAGTTACATTGGGTTTAAATCCTAATGAACATGAACAGGTTCGAGGTGCTGTGTTGCAGTGATATGAACTTCACGCCACCCCGCTGTGCTCATTTTTGGCTCTTCGTACTGTTCAGTAAAGTTTTCATAAACGTAATCCTGGTGCCACGGGGCCTCAGCGGTGCTGTTAGCCGATCCGCACGACTGTCACCAGTGTGTCATTATCGTTGGTATCATCCACTTAATGTAACACACGCCATGAGCGAGGGCATTATTTTCTAATATACGACCACAGATGGATTAATTACGAGCTTTAATCAGTGCATTATAACCAGCATAATGGAGACAAGTGTGGACACACTGCTACCCACACTTTAATACAAGCGCAAATGATAGCTGCTAACGTTTGTCGCCACAGATTGCTAATTAAATGAGATGAGATTGTACATATCACTTCTCTGACATTTAGCGTCAGCATTGTTCGACCTCCAGGAGACCGCCACGTCCCGCTCGGCCAATCATTACGCGAACCCGACTGGCGTCCCTAATATTTAACAGGCTGAAGTGATTCAAACCGCAATCTGTTTTGAGGAGAAGGAGTTGCCACACTCGCCTCCAAACAGGTCCGTGGAAACCCTCCGAATGGCGGGTGATTCAGAATTAATTAGCCCGGCGCCTTTATTGGAGGGAGGCAGGACAAAAATCAAACATTAAACGAGAACAGGACAGGCAGCAGCTGCTAACTAATCCAATAAATAACTGTGTGTTATTAAAAAGCTCACACCAGCAGCGGGTTTGAAGCACGAGTCAGTTTTGATTAACGGGGGAGGAGGGGGGGGGGGGGGGGGGGTGATTAATGAAGTCTGACTGCAGAACACACACGGGGACAGATGTGAACGCGCACGCGGACGTGCATGGGTGCAAATGCTCACTGGGATACATATCCATGACTGTCGCTTCCTGCGTCGCGTGAAAGTGGGTCATCGCTGGCTGTGTCGACCTGGGATGTTTCTTCGGTTGGCGTTGTGTGTTGGTTTTTTGCGTTTGGGCTTGTGCTGCCTCCCTCCACACCCACCCCAGCTGAAGGTGCGGCCATGAGTTATTGTTGGCATAAAAGCGACGCTGAAGGGGTTTATGTTTTGTTTTCTCAGCAGTTCGATTGTGTAAAAAAAACAAAAAAACCCAAAAAGCTCTGCCTAATAAAAAAGGAGTCACGCTTAGCCTTTAGCAGCTAACGCCTCCTATGCTGCAGCGTGTGTGTGTGTGTGTGTGTGTGTGTGTGTGTGTGTGTGTGTGTGTGCGTGCGGGCATTTAGGAGCCTGCCATCGTCTCTGTGCTCGCGCCGGCCTGTCCTTGATTTGACCGCGTGAGCTCATTGGCTTATTTTAGGCTCGTCCGTCCTTCGTCTGACCACAGGCGTGTCGGCCCGTCAGCCCGCTCGCAGGCCCTGGCGTGTTGGGTTTTGTGCGATATTGTCTGCCAGCTGCAGTGGTCTTATCTCCGATCAGGGCAGGTCGGCCACAGAAGCTGCAGGCACACATTCCATTACCTTATATGGGCAGCGGAGCACAGCCCAAATTACTGTCAGTTTGCAGGCTTGTGTAGTGGAATCACTCCTCTCTGTTCCACTCCTTGTAAAATCTGTCGTCTCCTGTCTGACTGGGCCTCCCCCCCCCCCCCCCCCCCCCACACACACACAATCACTCGTCTTTCCTCTCGTTTTTCCTCGTTTTATGCGGATCCTCTTCTCTTTGCACGCACGTCTCCTCCCCTCCCTCTCTTTGTGATTCTTCTCCTTCCCCTCTCGCCTTCCTCTCTCATCTCCCTTTTATTTGCCGTTCATCACCTCTCGTCTCCCCCTCTTGTTTGCCAATCACTCTGCTTCCTCCTGTCATTTTGTTTCTCCTCTCGTGCTGCCATTCATACCCTCTCATCTCCCTTCCTCTCCTGACTCCACTGCTTCCTCACCCACTCAATCAATTCATCATATCAGCCTCCCTCAAACTCCCCATCTTGTTTAGCTCGTCTTGTCTCCTGAATCGTTTGAGACACTTGCCTCCACTCAAAAATCTCCCCCGACCAAATATAGACGTCCATTTTGCGGTAAACATCTATAGAATCTTTGTGGACGTCATTTCAGAGATTAACTTTAGTGTAGATTCGTCACCTGTTAAATCATCAACCAACCAAAGCATCTGGTCAGCTAGAAATGACCGATCTTAAAGTTAACTGCTCTGTTTAATAGCTGATCCCATGAGACCTGTGAACCCTGGAAAATATTCCCCTTTCATTGCCTGCACGTCTGGTGTGGAACTTTGAACCACGATTAACCACGTTAATCTGAGTGGCAGCCATGGCAACGACCTAATGAAGCTGGTGACTGATGACAAATAAATACCACCCTGCTGTGGACGTTCTCATCAGCCTCTTCAGTGGCTTGTATGTTATTATCAGCACCATAGCTATGTGCCAACAGGTACCTGCTCCACATGCTACTAAGCTCAATAGCATCCTTATGCAATATTTTCCACTAGAATGTTGCCATTTTGTCAGTGGTGAATTGGGTTAAAACACTGAAACAACACTGACTAAAGTAACACTAATCTTTCATGTAAAAGACCACCTGTCCACCACAACCGTTCTCTTACAAAGAATATATCCATTTTAAAACCAATTATTATTGGATTGTATTAAATTGCACAGGTGGTCATGTTGCAAATGCCTGATCGGTTTGTTATTAACTGTTGCTAACAAAACAACACAGTCCTGTTATTTCCTCTGTTACTTAAAGGTGAAACTCAAAGTGCTATTAAAAATCCAACAGAATCCAGTAGAGACTTGCAGTAAGCAGCGCACAGTGTGTTTATCTGATCCACGGCTAATGCTGTACGGTAATGAGAGCGGCGAGAGTGTTGAGGGCCAGAGAAGCAAAACCGTGAGCCGAGAGATGCTGAGAAATGCTCCCGAAAGCTGAGGGTGATGCGCTCGTGAATTCTCCGCGTTATGCGTCCTTTGATTCAAAAGCTGCACCTTCATTATTGTCTTGTATATTTGAAACCGTATGGCACAAAGCGCAGAGAGGGATTTTTCCAAACTAAGTGGCTCTGCAATTTGTTTTCGTAAAGTGAATATTCCCCTCATTTTTTTAAAGCACCGGCAGACTAACACAGATTAAATGCCCACCTGTGCACACACACACAGACACACACACACACACACACACACACACATTACTCAGTAGGGGTTTGGCTGTCATTGATCGGTGGCGTTGTTGATATTCACCACCACACCAGCAGCTTCGATATAGTCGCTGTGGCTTATTGGCAGAGGAAGGTGGATGTGGTGGGGGGCAGGCTGGCAGACCGGCTGCGAAACATGCCGAAAATGACCCAGGCTGAAATAAGAAAGGGAAAAATGAGAACAATATAAATGGCGAAGGAATGATTCCCCCCACTCCGCTGCAAGAAAAGGCTTAGTGGCAATGATTACTGGTGAAAGCTAAATTGGCAATCTGCCCCGTTTTGTCTTTCCGTGGCTCCGGTTTTCAGGCCCAATCATCCTTTTCCTCAGCGTGCTCCTCTTTATCGCTGCTTCTGTTTCCTTCCCTTCCTTCCTTCCTAGCCTGTCGTCCCATGTCGTCCTTCCCTGTCCGTCTTTCACCATTTAAAGTCCTTTTGTTTTGGAAAAATGTTCCCTACAAGTGGGCTGAGATTTAAAAATTCATCCTTTTTAGAAAAGTGCCGCACTTTTGATCGCGTTGTGGCTTTTTTTCTTAGTGCACGTGTCATCGCGCCCTGTTACCTTCCACAAATAAAACTGGGATTTGCATCCCGATGAGATCTCGCTGTGCGCTCCTTCAGCTGCTCGGGAACAGACGTGACGGGAACACACGTGCTCGGGGAAAGCAAAGTAGGGAGCAGGACCGAAGGCCAACAGAAGCTCAGAGGGGCTCAGAGGGGGCTGCTGAGTTGTCGGACGTCGTCTGTAATGACAGTTGGTTATAACCAGACGAAATGCAGCAGATCGTTGCGGGTATTTCGATGGAGACTGAACTCTTAAAGGCAGTAAACCGCGTTTTCAATACACTCCACCTTCGAGTGACCTTTGGCTCAGCACTTACTTCTTCCTTCCCATCTCTGCTTTTCCCTTTGTGCTTTATTTCCTCTGTCTTACGCTTTGCCTCCCCGGCCATCCCTCTTACAGCCTAATGGCTCCCAAACTATGCTATAGATCTCCCTGTCTCTCTTTTCTTAGGTCTCTTACTCCTCTCCCCGCTTTGTATCCTGTTTTCTTTTCGCCCGTGAACTCACTCCGTCTCCGGCTGACCCTTTCCCCCGCTGCGTGGAACAGGTTGGGTCATGTTATTTTCGCTGGTTGTCTGTAACGGGGGCCTTTCACCCCTTGCCTCACACCTCTGTCTCTCCCCTTTTGTCTTCCATCCTCCACTTAAGCCTCTCTTTATTGATGGTGTGCTCCCGCTGCTGCTGCTTTTAGTTATCCCATCCCTCCCCCTGTGCTCTCTGTCTCCTTTTCTTCTTTACATCAACACTAAAAGCTCTAAAATGTAAGGCTTTTTAAAGATGGCACAGTGTGGCTGACTCCTTTCATCACTACCTGCTTTATTGCACAACCACACATTGAGCTGGTTTCACCAATATTCTCAATTCCCCCCCTTTTTTTTTTTTTTTTTTTTTTCACTTAACTTCCTCCTTTCAAAACGCCTCCAACAGGCTCATATTACGTTTTTGGGCTTTTTGTTTTGGTGATACCTGCACATTTCCTGTTCGCTGGAAGCTGAAGGTGGTGCGGTGTTTGTCTAAGTTTAAGTTGTTATTTTACTCATGTGTGATCGTGCTGCAGCTTAAGGTGATTTTGAGTCTCTCTTCTGGTGTTTTGTCATGTGAGAAATCTGACGTGTTTCATTAGAGAGTATCACAAGCTGATGCTTCCTTCTCCCTGCATCCTTGCATCCTGCTCTCCTTCTTTTCTACTGCTCCGCTTTCCTTCTCGCTATTTATCTGGCTGTTTACCCCCAGTCCCTCCTTTCCTCCCCCCTGAGCCTGAAATCTCTCTCTTCCAAGGTCCCCGTTGGCTCGATTAAGTTCCTGTTCTCTCGCTCCCACCTTCGGCTTTAAACGCCCAATGATTTCATCTCTGTCCTTCTTGCGCCATTGTGTGCTTTGTAAATCTGCTCCTCCATCAACAACCAGCGAGCGACTTCACGCACGCACACACCCACCCGCCCACATACACACACATATATTGAAAAAACAAAAGAAACAATAAGTGAAAAAAAGATGACGGGACACTTTTTGGCCATGGGATAAAGGCCCACATACAAACCTGCAACCAAACACTGAGAGACAGACACGTAATCGCACATTTACACATAGATAGACGTAGACAGAGAATAGCTCCACAATCTGTTTCCTCGCCTCATTCTCTCTCTCTTGCTCACTCACTCAATTTGGTTCGACTTGCCATCCTGTCGGCCCCGCTGATGCCCTGACTATGTAAATATTATTGTTGAATCTGAGATGAGATGCCGTTCCCTGGCGAATCTCCGGCTGCCATTTCTCCCAACGATCTGTCATACGGGCCGGCATATAATCTATCACCCTGACAAGCTATACCACCACCCCCCACCCTCCTTCGCTATCGTCCCCTCTCATCCTCGACTGGGTGCCACCCGGGCGGGAGCTGAGGCGTCAGCGCCCAGCTAATGCACCTGCAGGCTTCCCCGCTCCTAATTTTGGATTTTGCGATAGCTCCCTCCCTTTTCTTTTGTGCCTCTCGAGGGCTTCCCTCATTCTGCGGTGTTTCTGTTTCTCTGTGCGTGATGTGAAAATGGGCTGATGTGCACTGGTAAGCGATTGTGTGTGTGTGTGTGTGTGTGGAAGGTTGTGCATAGCTTGAAGTGCGTTTTTAGCATTTTGGGCTGTGTTTTGGTACTTGTGCGTGTAAATGCATAAAATGAAATGTGTTTCTAGTGTATGTGTAGTGGTTCTCATTCTGCGTTGCGCTCAATAAAGAGGACGACACCTTCTGAAGTTTGTCTTCGATGAATTCATTTTATCTGCAGTTTGGTTAGAAATGAAACATTCCTAGGGTTTCTTTCGCTTCCATCCTGTGTCACTTTTTTACAGAACACATTAGGATAAGACAGAGTAGTACCGCTCGCAAACACGTGGTAAGTACAGGCGATAGTGATGGTACTTCCTGTTCGGACTTATATCCTTATGTAAAAGTCTATTCTTATTAGTGCAACGTGCCAGAAAGGATTAACAGAGTTATCGAGAACATAAGTAAAACTAGTATACATAGATATTGTGTCACAGCGGAAGTGACAGTGCGCCTGCCAAATTAAAAGTCTACTCGTATGGAATTTTGCATTAACACAGTAATATAGCGCAACAACATCACCCGACTGCAATAATACATACACAGCATGAAGTTGGATCCTGAAACTACATATGTATTCGAGATACAGATCAGTCAGTGTTGAAATGCTTGGACAATGTGACCTGTGAGTCATGTAAGTTGTGTCTGTACGTCCCGTTTTCTTTTTTTAAGGAAGAGTCATGAGTCAGGGAAAAAACACATATGATTATCAGCAAAACACGGAGATGGAAATCTGACTAGGGGTGAAATGGGGCGGAGGGCATGGCCACCCCCACACACCTGCAGCCTCTCTTTGCAATACATGCATCCAATAATAGTGTTTTAAGTAATAAATGGATGATGATAATGATGATCATCATCATTAATAAAAGCTTCGAAAATGTAATTGGAAGAATAAGTGATAACTTTGCTTTGTCCAAAGCTCATATGATTAGAGCTCGATCAACACCAGAGCTCCGTAATTAACAGGTCGTGCTTTGTTGGTTAAAAATAGCTTTAACGGAGGAGGGCACACTGTGGACTGATTTTTGGCTGAGGGCAGTAGCTTTCAACGTCCTCGGCTCCTAACAATAATTCGGGAAGTTACTGATTTCAGACAAAGAGGTGTTTTTTTTGTTTTGTTTTGTTTTTCCCACAGATGAAACAAAGATATAACTTGTTAATGACTGAGCTTTAGAACCTCGTTCTCATTAATCCTTTCCACCACTTTGAGCTCTTTATGCTGAGCTAAGCTCACCGGCTGCTGCCTCTAGTTTGATGTTTAGCACACAAACGCGAGCGTAGGATCGATCTCACCATCTAAGTGTAAGAAAACAAAAAGTAGATCACCGCTGCTTTGTTTTCCCGCGTAGCGAAAAAGTCCCGTTTGCTGCCTTAGGACCCTGTTCAATCAGCGTTCGCAGCTACAGGAAGTGATGTGGATACAACAGCTGAGTCCAAAAATCATCCCCCACTCACTGTAACGTCCGTTCATTATTTTGCACTTGTGTCCGAATGCTGTCAATCTGTCACTCAAAGTGTCCCACAATGCCATGCTCCCCATGCAATGTGCCAACGTTTAGTAAGGGTCCAAAGGGTCAATCGGCTGCTTCCTATTGAGTGAACTACTTAGTGTACATTATATAGGGAGTCGGGAATGAGTGGGTAGGCGGTGATTTCAGACACCGGCAATGTGCACGCACTGACCATTAGTGGAGAGGACTACATTAGGATAATGTGGGTCTCCTGACCTCATTCATTTGTAGCTCAGGCCTGGGTGTGATCAATCACCTGCTGTGTGTGTGTGTGTGTGTGTGCGTGAGACAGGGAATATATTTGTGTGCACGTTGATAGCTGTGTCTCTTCACACCATGTTGTTTGTCATGCTAATCAAAAACATGTCGTGTGGATGAGCAGAACTTACCGTGTGTTTTAATGAAGCCTGTCTGTTTGAGCCGCCGCTCATCCTGTTCGTTTGCTTAGCTTTAAATAAGGAGACAGCACCCCAGGACTCGGAGGGGTGCGACTGACAAACACACTCTACACGCAGCTGGTATTGATAAAATATTTGAATTGTAAATAAAGGAGCACAGATTACATACTTTCATCCTCCTCTATATAAATTCTTATGCATTTAGTGTGTGTGCGTGTGTGTGTGGGCGTGTTGTAGCTGAATGATGGCGTTGCCGTGCGCTATCAATCAGGACCAACACAGCGGTTGCTAATTACACTGTTGTATGATGATTTATGAACAAAGCAGCAGCAGCTTAGTCGCAAACCCCTGTTGTTGCCATCACCAAACGTTTGGTTCACACTGTCAAACACCACCAGCACTTGTGCGTCTTCGTGTTCCTCATTAGTATAGAAGAAGTTTTTCAACCCAACGTTGAGATTCGAGACAAACAATTGCGGGTTTCTGAGTTTTGCTCTTTCGATTCTTTTCATCTACCGAATAACAGGGTGGATAATAAGCAGCGAGTTTAAACTGGATCACAGTTCACAGCACCTGTGATTTATACTTTCTTTAATTCATCAGTTTTATGTTGAGCATTGTCTAATTAACAAGACAAGTTAAAGTGATTATTTTTAAGAATAAAGTGTTGCCAATTATTCACCACACTTATTTACAGGTATTCTGTAGCTGGTAGTATTGCTTCTCACAGCAAAGGCAAAAAATGCTTCTAACAGCAAATGTACTATAGGTGTTTTTAGTGCCTTTACCAGAATTTGTGAGTCCACACATTTACACAGATATTGTAAATTTAGCTCTTACAGTATGTAAATGTGCACAGAAAGTGTGTGAAGTGGTGGTTTTATGTAAACTTGAACAACTTCTTCAGCCCTTTTGTGGTTGGTTCCTCACCTAAAAAGGACTTATTAAGGCAGTTTTCCCTTATGCTGGATTTTCATAAGTGCAGAAGCAAATGTTCTGCAGGGTGAATGCGCTTTAATGGGCCATTCTTGAAAAAAAAAAAAAAGACAAAAGTAAAACATCTAAATCTAATTTATTCATTTATTCTTTATGGTCAAACGGATCCACATGCTGAGATCTGCTGTGTGTGTGAGTCTTCATGTACACGAAAGGCCATTATTCATCATGTCTGCTGAGAAGCTGTTTGGTAATGAAGTCCACGAAACAGAATCATTGATCAAAAACATCAAAAAAAAAAAAACAGAAAAAAAACTTGTTCTAACAAATGGGAAGTTTTGCTTGTGCTGATGCTCCTCTGTGTTTTTGTGTTGTTCCTTTGACGCCACAGGAGCCGACTTTGAGCTGTAATAATAAGCTTACAAATTCATAGTTGCTGATTCTGTTTCATCACAGTCGCCCATAGTCAGCACTACTGAAACTGCATCAGAGTTATTAAATCTTCCACCAGCTCGTCACAGTTAATTCCAGAGCTATAGGCGCGCAAGGTTGGCATGTATCTGAAATGAGAATAACTCTTTTGTTTGTTCTATATTTAAATACTGTGCTTCTGAATTGTTAAAATGGGATCTAAAACAAAGATGAGTTGGATTTGTTCCGCTCCAAGACCTTAATCATAGATCAGCTGGAGAGCGAGAAGATGGATAAAAGCTGTATTAAAACCAGTTCAACAAAAACCCCTTTTCTGTAGCGACAGTGAATCATCTAGTATTTAATAAGGCACAGAACCGCGGCCACTTAATGGGGATGTTGCTGTTGTCGTTGCATTATCTGAATCCTCTGGTCTGGGAATTGGGACAGTTACCTAAAAAAAAAATCTAATTTATCATTTACATTATTTTAGATCCCTTTGCCTTATAACGTCCGTGCCAGCTGCAGCATATGTATGAGAAATCCACATTGTTTATTGATGAAAATCCTTTTGTCTGTTGCGGGTCGACGTGAGAATTCGTATTCTGTGAGCATTTTAGGAGTTACGCACATCTGTAATTACAGTCTTACACCTTTTTGCAACTAAACATGGGAAGGTGAGCGCCGTTCAGTCGCAGGGTGACTGTTGGTGATTGTGTCCCTCATTTGACCTCGCAACCACGGTTCACTCAATGTGTGAGAGAGGCGTTCAGGGACAGCACGGATTGTAGGTCAATGGACTTTTGAATGAACCAAGACCTTCCAAATGCTCAGTGTCAGTGAGTGAAGCTGCTGAGCTTTCCCAGCCTTTCCCAAAGTTTCCGTCCTGGTAATGTGGTAAAGACATGTTATAAATAAAAAGTGAAACTGCAGGACCACACAGATCAGGTTATCTCCATTTCGTTTATATTAATTCCTGATTGTTGGCCTATAAATTGACTCTGCTTCGATTTCCGCTGGAATCGAGATGATCCTGATTTGGTCTTGCCCTGCTGTAGCTGAACTGTATCAGAGCACATTTTCATAAACTGGAGCGTCTCTCAACCCTCCACTGTAGTGACACCGCCGTCCTTTTGTCTCTGTCATTCTCTTCACAGCTGGACCTTTTTATTGACGATGAATGGCAGCTGAGCTCACGGAGACACAAGAAAACCAAAAAAAAAAAAAAACAACATCTCTATGTTGGTGAAACTCAATTGGGTTCTTTTGGGATGTCTGGTCTTTGTAGGGTTTTTAAGTCATCTCCGGGTCCGGCCCGGCGCTGGGAGCGGCACTGGAGCGCTTCTAGTCAAATTGACTCGTTCAGAGCAGTGTTTCCAGCTCCACCGGCTGCTCCAAAAGCAAGACGTGACAGTCCTCTTTACCGGGGGTGACTGCTTTTCATTCAGAGCGACACTAGACTTGAAGCTCGGCGATCATCAGACCTTTTCAGATTAAATAAACAAGTACTGCGAAGGAGGCAAAGCAAATGGCTTAAAAAGCCACATTAACACTATTCATGAGGATGGAAAAGTGAAAGCGCATCTCAACAGTTTTCTGAATAGGTGCAGCATTTAAATACATAACACGCTAACATTACTAATGACATCCTTGACAATGTTAACTTTAAAAAGAACCGGGAACTGACGGCTCTGTACGCACCCAAGTAATCGGGGTGGAATCGAGCTTCTTCACGTTGACAGTTACTGACATTACTCTGGATTTAACCTAGAGGCCTCCACACTGTGCGCCTCAATAACGCATAGCTGGTCCTCGTACCCAAGCTCGTTACACACATTTGAACTTGTCATTTTTCCCCCTCCCCCCCCCCACCTAACACATGTATAATTGCACTTGTGCAAAGCTTTCGGATGGCTCAGTAATATACGCCACAGACCCGGTGGAGTGTCTGTGTAAATATGAATGACATAATGGGTAGTGTGCCGCTGACATTGTTTGTATGAAACGAACAAATTAGTTCCTGCTTAGCAATTTAGACATGCCATCTGCTTTTCTAAATACTATCAGGCCATGCTCAATTGATTCCCATAGAGGCGAGACAGGGCCGCCAGTGCTCCAAAGTCCGCCAAAGGTTGTGTGTTAAGGCAGAGATTCTCATTACTTTGACTGCGCCCGCGTGCTTCTATAAGCCAAAATATCACAATAAACCTAATTATAGACTGCTTGGAAATGTCACACAAAAGCTTGTTTGTTCATACAGGAGCAGTAGCAAAACATAAAGAGCTGTTCTACCCCGAAGAGCAAATTGCAGAAGGTTTGAAGGTGCTGCGGTAATTAAGTGTTGGGGCTTTTAAACGGACAAATTATCATATAAAATACAGTTTGACCTTTATTTGTCCAGAAAAGGTTGATTGAACACGGGTGTATTTCAACCAAGACGGAAAACACATTTAACACATTCACACCTGCAGACCGACCAGCCACAGTGTGAAAGTATAATTAGAATTGTTGGCATTTCTGTTCCCAGTGTGAATGAACTTTGTGAAAACTGCAGGACTCTCGGGATCCTGAAAAACCTCTGCTGTGTTTACAAGTGAATCGGTTTCTGGGCCAGTGAAAACTTGGAAGAGAGATGGTCTGATGAAGAAACGCTCACTTTATTTACTCGCGCCTAAGAATGACCCATTGTGATCTTTAATAACCTTTGACCTCTTAATTATACAAAAACCACTTTTCCATTTGACCTGAACATTCTGTGCTTCGTTGGCATCAGCACCGTGGCACTGAAATCAACACTATTCAACACAGAAATTAGCTCCAAAAGTGTCTCTTTGGACGCTCTGTACGCTGCAGATCTTCGTGTTGTAAGTGCACCGCTCACTTGCCTTTGTGTGTCGGGCTTCACCTTAAAAAAAGCAGCGTGATCAGGCCATCGGGGAGTAAATGGCCGCTCAATGACCTGTACGGAGCTCGGGTCAGTTGTGTTTTGGGAGGCACTCGGAACAGAACAGTGCTCAAACACAGGAGAGTAAAATAAAATATGGATCAGCTTTATTTCCTTTGAAATGCGCCCGGTACTAATACTTGATATCAGGTAAACAACTCTCAACTTTTAATTAAAATAGCAGCATCCAACCTGAGAGAAGATAAATCAGGTGAATAAAACCCTTAATAGGATTTTAATTTTTTTTCTCATAAATGATGATGTAATTCTTCATCTTTTTGTGATTATGTCCTCGCACTCAACATGCCACTCATGTAGGGCAGTGGTTCTCAGTCGTGGTCCTCAAAGCCCACTGCCCTGTGCGTTTACGGGCTGCCACTGCTCATTACCAGGAACTAGAAATTATCAGATCACTTTGTCTTCTCCCGCTCCACCCTTTGCTGACTTGGGTAATACAGTTTTCTGGGGCAGGAGTCCTTGAGGGCCAGGATTGAGAACCACTGTTCGAGAGCCAACTGTTTTTCGGTCGGTGTAAGTACAGACCTCCAACGTGGCCACGAAAATTAAACCGAGGGAGAAGAAAGGTACTGGCTTTTGAAATAACTTTGGCGACCTGAACCCTTCCACTGTAATGATGCAGTAACCACAACAGGCACTTTCTGCATTTTCCATTGTGGATTTGGTGTAAAACTGCCAACTGACCGAGACCCGCGGCTCTGTGTGTTATGACGGGCCATTCTGCAATAAAAGACAGGCGTCACCATGTGCTCTGAAAAGTGACTTTGTTGTCAACTCTGCAGTGCCCCTTTTCTTTGCATTGAATGGCTCTAGGCTCCGTAACGGAGATTTTCCATCGCCTCGTGTTGGCTCGTAATTGACTTGAAATGTTTAAAAGGCACTGGCAATTTGACAAAAGCGTGCCTTCAACAATTACACCAAATTACCTTTGAGGAAAGCACTCACCTCTCTGCAGCTGCCAGAAGGAAGCTGTGGTGCCAGCGGGCTGCTTGCAGGTGTAAAGTGGGCTGTCTGATTACGTAAGGAAGCTTGGCGGAAAATGGGCAAAGATGCACCTCAGGCCCCTCGTGGAGCAATTGCAAATGAATTATTTAAGAGAAATTATTAAGACATCGATTTACTTTTCATTTGTGCAAATCCTCGCCCTGTCAAACCGTGGAAGTGAAGGCAACACTCGCTGTTGGGGAGTAGACTGGCCAGGAGATAATGGAAAGGCGGTGCATTAACGCTACCCGGGATATCAACCCTTGGCAGACCGGTCTGACAGGTGAGCGCATACTTCATTTGGCCCCAGAGCACTGCTGTCGCATGTGCATTTGTTTTCTCGCAGATTACTTCCCCTCAGGGGGGGAGGGGGGGGGGGGGGGGGGGGCAGAGGGGTCTAATTGTTGCCTGCCCAACTTGAGTTGGCGCCCAGTTGAGAGGGTGGATGGTCATCTGGGTCGACGTGCCAAACTGTGTGGCTCCTGATAGACACACAGTGGAACGTGGAAACACTTGTGTGCGCACACATACCTGCACACACATCTGTCACAAAAGAGATGAATACACACACTCGTTGGCCGGGAGGCGGTGACAGGTCAGAGCAGGGCTATTCATCACGAGCTGTGATCAGAGAAACGAGAGGGAGACGGGGGATAACGAGATGCAGGACGAAAAATAAGCTAGAAAATATGGATGAGCAGGAAGAGTAGAAATGTTGCTGTGTGCATAGAAGTGAGAGCGGGAAGAGGCTGGGAGCGTGGAAACGGGAGGAGGATGAGGGAAAAACAGATTAAAATAACAGTGAGGGGAACGACAGCTAAGGGGAGGTGAAGAAACCTTAACCAGAAATAGCGTGAATCAGCGTGAATCATTGCTGTCCCATCCCACACGCAAACGAAATGAGTAACACGCACAACACACACAAATGCAGAGACACAGCTAAAGACCTACAACAACCTACATACACCTGGTGTCCCAGTTTACTGTAAGGGACATGTTTGCCACACACACACACACACACACACGCACATGCACATACACCATCTGTAGCCCACAGCCCTGATGTTTTTGTGCTGTTCTTGTTTTGTAGTGTTGGTGGGGACAAGGCAAGTCTAACAACAGGAAGATGATGATTCCTTGCAGGGACAAACTTGGCCACTACAGCACCACATTGTTCACACCAGGGCTGTTTCTTTCATTTATTTATTTATTTGTTTGTTTGTTTGTTTGTTTGTTTGTTTTTGGACCAGGAAGCTGAACTGGGTTCCTTTAGTCCCCAGGTAGCAGATAATCAAACTCCAAAAGGAAGAGGATGGGCTGCAGTAATAGTTAGGGCCTTGGCGAGTCGCGTGGGTGATGAATGAAATATGCAAGTTAATGATGGCGCTCACTTCCTCTTTTCAGCTGCTTTGCCATTACAACAACCCCCCCCCCCCCCCCCCCCCCCCCCCCCCAAAAAAAAGAAAAGCTGTGGTTACATCAGTTAGATTGTGTGTTTTTCTTCTTCCTCTTATTTTGCATTTTGAGACCAAGTAGCCTGTAGATTTCCTGACCTTTTCTTTCAGCGACCCCATTATACACTCAATAGAAACTGCGAGCTGGGAATTGAGGATTTTTCCTGTCAGTGCACAATGAAGGACAAATATGATTATGAGTCATAACCTTACCCTTTGTAGGGGAGCTATCGGCACATCAAGATCCTAACTACGAAACAATCAGGCTGCCAAGCAAGTGAACAATGCTTGGTATTTAATCATTCAACCAGTCACGGCCAGCGTGCGGCCTCCTCTTCCTCGGGTGGGATTTTGCTGTATGAGGTACTCGCCAGGCAGCCGCTCGCCGGTTAAATGGATGAAATCGTGGTTAATCTCGTCTGCCGACATGAATGAAAGCATTTGTTGGGCGTTTTAAGGAGCGAGCAGTTTGAGGCGGTGCACTCATTAAGCCCAATGGAAACAACATTGAAAATTCAAACTGCTTCATGCAAATCTGCGTTTTCCAGTGCTGGAAATTCCCTCCTGCAGCTTTTTCAGCGATAGAACGTGGCTCCTCAAACACTTTATTTTTCATATTTGAGGTGAACTCTGATCCCTACACTTGGACTGTCGTAATAGAATGTGGTTGTGCTGTAAAAATGTGGATATTACTGTATATAATTACAAAGGCTGGCTGTTCGAGCTGGGTGCTGATCAGAAGCCAGGTGTTTCCTCCCCTTTGTAGCATGAAGCATGGAAAGTCCACCAGTTTCGCAAGAACCGCAAATTTGACTCACCAGACCACAGGACCGTTTTCCACTTCACCTCTGTCCATTTCAATGAGCTCATGCTCAGAGATGGTGTCAGTGTTTGTGTGTGTGTGTGTGTGTGTGTATGGCTGTTCCTCTAAACGGGGACAGTTGTAACTTGCATTTTTTGGATGCTGTGCCCTTGTGATGGTTTTCTCCACAGAGCCATGTCTGTTTCCAATGCAGTGACCCTCAAGAGCCCACAGATCCCGATCATTCACTCTTTTTGTTACCTCTTACTTATTGACCTCCTCAGTGATTTAGCAGGTGGATTTATTTTATTTTTGTAGCATTGCACAACTTTCCAGTCTTCCAGTTTTTTTAGACTTGCTGCTGGCATCAAATGTAAAATAATCCATATTCTTTCAAAAATAACTCTGTTTCCTTTGTATCGCCCTAAAATCGAAAGTGGGGGGGGGGAGGGAGTTTGTATATTTATTATATGCTGTGACATTTACAGCCAGAAATAACAGTTGACATGCGTGTGGAAGTATGTGACCTTCCCATTGGCTTTTCCGTACGGCGGCACGTGTCTCTGCAAAACAAGATGGAATCTGGCATTTCAGTCCAGACACAACAGGGTCAATACAAAAAACAAAACAAGTGTTTGCAAAACCACGTAGCTCTTTTAATACTTTCCCCATTTGAAGCACCACAAAGTCCAGTTTTTAACAGATGGTTTTATTTTCATCCTTTCAGACTTTCAGAACCTAGTAGCTCTCCAGAAACAATTGCAACCAGCGTCCACCAACTTGGCCTGAAAAAAAAAAAACACGACCTGGCTGCCCCACTACGGCGTTTCTCACAGTTTTAAGCAATGATAGATGAACCCATCGGCTGTTAAGGAGTGTGCGTGGGGAGGCTTGGGCGCTGCACTTCATCAAAGTGGGAGAATTTCCTTGGCTGCCCGAATCGAGCTGAAAGGTCTCGCGTGTCACTTTGTGAAAAAATGCCGTCTGACACCACACACTTCATACCTCGCTCTGCTGCCATTTTCTACTACTTATCTGCCCGCTCCACCTCGGCGGCGCTGTGCAGGTACAACGCAGCGAGCACTTCATCAGCGAGGTCAGTTGTGGGCTGTGATGGAGCTCTGTTTCGGTGTCGCTATTAGTTGAGGGATTCACTGCGGGCGACCCTTCATACACTTTCAAGTGGCACTTCTTGCATTTAGGCCTTTACAGGGAGAATTTATGAAAGGGGGGCTCCGCTGTTTGGAGTTGGCCTGCAAGATTTAAAAGGGGGGGCGACGATATAAAACAAATAGGGGTCAGGTCAGGTCACAACTGGGTCAATGCAAGCGTGGGTGAAGTGGATGAGCGATTCTGTGTGGGAGCAGGGGGGGGGGGGGGGGTAGCTGATAGGAGTTCGTGTGCGACTGTGTGCGTAGAGGGATTCGAAGCTAATGTGTGTTTAAGCTGAAGGGGAGGAAAATTCTGCCGCCTCGACAGGTTTCAGAAAAACTGAGGAGCGCACCGATGGCGAAGGGGCAACGGGTCGCGACCCGCGTTGGAACCGACAGTGCTGAGCGCGCAACCAGGGAGTCCGAGGTACAATGACGGGCAGCTCAGTCAGAGCAGGAACAGTGTGCAAAAGGAAGCCAGGAGGGTGGAGGGTGGGGGGGTGGGTGGAAGAGCAGGGGGAGGGAGCGAGAGAACAGTGACTTGCAGATTGAAAACAGCATGATAACCATAAACAAATATATATCTGTGTGTGTGTGCGTGTGTGTGTGTGTGTGTGTGTGTGCCCGTGCGAGTATTTTTCTTGTACGTGCAGCTCTTTTTTTTTTTTTTCCCCGCTTGGCTGGTTTTATCGTGAAGTCGCACATTGCTGCAGCTTGTGCACGGAGAGCACTGCCCATGTTTTAGAGAGGGACAGAGAGAAATGATACAGTGAGGACCAGGAGAGCCCCCCTCCCCCTCCCCCCCCCCCCCTCCCATCTTTATATTCTTCCACAGTTCCTCTCTCTGTGTTCCTTCCTGCCTCCCCATGCGTCTCGCTTTACTGCGGTGGTTGTGATCGTTGGACGCGAGCTTGGCAGCAACACGCGCCGGTGTTTGCTTCGGAGGCCGCAGAATGGCGCGCACACGAAGGCACCGAGGGGAAGAAGAAGGACGGACGGACGGTGGGGGGGGGGGGCGGGGGGTGATTTCAGGAGACCTCGGGACGCGGTTTGTGCCACAATGGGCGACAACCGCAATACAAGCGGCGCCATGCAGATTAGTGTGATTTCTTAAACTGCGCGGCCCTTCGGGGGAGTGTAATTCCAACTGCAGACATAAAACCGTGGCGCTCAGCGGGTAGAGCGACACACACTGGCATGATTTCAGTTTTATTTCCCGTGAATGGCCGAATAGGTTGCAGCGAGGTGCTAATGTGGCGTTCAGGGTCTCACTGGAAGCTCCTCCAGGCTGCGATATTGGAACGCCCAACCTGACATTTCTGTCTTTATTACTAAGAACTGAAACCGACCGGGAAGTGATGAAGCATGTTATTTCAGCAGATGTCTACTGTAAAAAGGATTTTTGTAGCCTTTTTTTTTTTTTTTTTTGTGTGGTCGTTTTCCAACTTTATAGTTAAAAATAGGAAATAATTGTCAACTAACAGCGACACACATCCACATTTTAGCCCTTTGTGAGCTCAGGGTCAAGCGAGCGCAATGTAAACAGTTTATCTGGGCTCGTGAGCGACACGCTGGCAGCCGGTGCTGGCTAAAGCTTGGAACGCACTTCGCGGCATCCAAGCCAACTCCAACATGGGATCAGGCTGTGACATTA